>NC_091193.1:25671553-25971553 GCF_040958095.1 Procambarus clarkii
GGTTGGTGGAGGTGGGTGTCAGTGGTGGTGGGAGGTGGGTGTCAGTGGTGGTGGGAGGTGTGGTGTTAGTGTCAGTGGTGGTGGGAGGTGGGTGTCAGGGTGGTGGGAGGTGGGTGTCAGTGGTGGTGGGAGGTGGGTGTCAGTGGTGGTGGGAGGTGGAGTGTCAGTGGTGGTGGGAGGTGAGTGTCAGTGGTGGTGGGAGGTGGGTGTCACGTGGTGGTGGGAGGTGGGTGTCAGTGGTGGGGGAGGTGGGTGTCAGTGGTGGTGGGAGGTGAGTGTCAGTGGTGGTGGGAGGTGGGTGTCAGTGGTGGGAGGGTGGGTTGTCAGTGGTGGTGGGAGGTGAGGTGTCAGTGGTGGTGGGAGGTGGGTGTCAGTGGTGGTGGGAGGTGGGTGTCAGTGGTGTGGGAGGTGGGTGTCAGTGGTGGGAGGTGGGTGTCAGTGGTGGTGGGAGGTGAGTGTCAGTGGTGGTGGGAGGTGGGTGTCAGTGGTTGGTGGGAGGTGGGTGTCAGTGGTGGTGGGAGGTGGGTGTCAGTGGTGGTGGAGGTGAGTGTCAGTGGTGGTGGGAGGAGGTGGGTGTCAGTGGTGGTGGGAGGTGAGTGTCAGTGGTGGTGGGAGGTGGAGTGTCATGTGGTGGGAGGTGGGTGTCAGTGGTGGGGGTGGGTGTCAGTGGTGGGGAGGTGGGTGTCCAGTGTGGTGGGAGGTGAGTGTCAGGTGGTGGGAGGTGAGGTGTCAGTGGTGGTGGGAGGTGGGTGTCAGTGGTGGTGGGAGGTGAGTGTCAGTTGTGCCTTGGTGGGAAGGGTGGGTTGTCAGTCGGTGGTGGGAGGTGGGTGTCAGTGGTTGGTGGGAGGTGGGTGTCAGTGGTGGTGGGAGGTGGGTGTCAGTGGTGGTGGGAGGTGGGTGTCAGTGGTGGTGGGAGGTGGTGTCAGTGGTGGTGGAGGTGGGTGTCAGTGGTGGGAGGTGGGTGTCAGTGGTGGTGGGAGGTGGGTGTCAGTGGTGGTGGGAGGTGGGTGTCAGTGGTGGTGGGAGGTGGGTGTCAGTGGTGGTGGGAGGTGGGTGTCAGTGGTGGTGGGAGGTGGGTGTCAGTGGTGGTGGGAGGTGGGTGTCAGTGGTGGGAGGTGGGTGTCAGTGGTGGGAGGTGGGTGTCAATGGTGGTGGGAGGTGGGTGTCAGTGGTGGTGGGAGGTGGGTGTCAGTGGTGGTGGGAGGTGGGTGTCAGTGGTGGTGGGAGGTGGGTGTCAGTGGTGGTGGGAGGTGGGTGTCAGTGGTGGTGGGAGGTGGGTGTCAGTGGTGGTGGGAGGTGGGTGTCAGTGGTGGTGGGAGGTGGTGTCAGTGGTGGTGGGAGGTGGGTGTCAGTGGTGGTGGGAGGTGGGTGTCAGTGGTGGTGGGAGGTGGGTGTCAGTGGTGGTGGGAGGTGGGTGTCAGTGGTGGTGGGAGGTGGGTGTCAGTGGTGGTGGGAGGTGAGTGTCAGTGGTGGTGGGAGGTGGGTGTCAGTGGTGGGAGGTGGGTGTCAGTGGTGGTGGGAGGTGAGTGTCAGTGGTGGTGGGAGGTGGGTGTCAGTGGTGGTGGGAGGTGGGTGTCAGTGGTGGTGGGAGGTGAGTGTCAGTGGTGGTGGGAGGTGGGTGTCAGTGGTGGTGGGAGGTGGGTGTCAGTGGTGGTGGGAGGTGGGTGTCAGTGGTGGTGGGAGGTGGGTGTCAGTGGTGGTGGGAGGTGGGTGTCAGTGGTGGTGGGAGGTGAGTGTCAGTGGTGGTGGGAGGTGGGTGTCAGTGGTGGGGAGGTGGGTGTCAGTGGTGGTGGGAGGTGGGTGTCAGTGGTGGTGGGAGGTGGGTGTCAGTGGTGGGAGGTGGGTGTCAGTGGTGGTGGGAGGTGAGTGTCAGTGGTGGTGGGAGGTGGGTGTCAGTGGTGGTGGGAGGTGGGTGTCAGTGGTGGTGGGAGGTGGGTGTCAGTGGTGGTGGGAGGTGGGTGTCAGTGGTGGTGGGAGGTGGGTGTCAGTGGTGGTGGGAGGTGGGTGTCAGTGGTTGGTGGGAGGTGGGTGTCAGTGGTGGTGGGAGGTGAGTGTCAGTGGTGGTGGGAGGTGGGTGTCAGTGGTGGTGGGAGGTGAGGTGTCAGTGGTGGTGGAGGTGGGTGTCAGTGGTGGGAGGTGGGTGTCAGTGGTGGTGGGAGGTGGGTGTCAGTGGTGGTGGGAGGTGGGTGTCAGTGGTGGTGGGAGGTGAGTGTCAGTGGTGGTGGGAGGTGGGTGTCAGTGGTGGTGGGAGGTGGGTGTCAGTGGTGGGGAGGTGGGTGTCAGTGGTGGGAGGTGGGTGTCAGTGGTGGTGGGAGGTGGGTGTCAGTGGTGGTGGGAGGTGGGTGTCAGTGGTGGTGGGAGGTGGGTGTCAGTGGTGGTGGGAGGTGGGTGTCAGTGGTGGTGGGAGGTGGGGTGTCAGTGGTGGTGGGAGGTGGGTGTCAGTGGTGGTGGGAGGTGGGTGTCAGTGGTGGTGGGAGGTGGAGTGTCAGTGGTGGTGGGAGGTGAGGTGTCAGTGGTGGTGGGAGGTGAGGTGTCAGTGGTGGTGGGAGGTGGGTGTCAGTGGTGGTGGAGGTGGGTGTCAGTGGTGGGAGGTGGGTGTCAGTGGTGGTGGGAGGTGGGTGTCAGTGGTGGTGGGAGGTGGGTGTCAAGTGGTGGTGGGAGGTGGGTGTCAGTGGTGGTGGGAGGTGGGTGTCAGTGGTGTGGGAGGTGGGTGTCAGTGGTGGGAGGTGGGTGTCAGTGGTGGGAGGTGGGTGTCAGTGGTGGTGGGAGGTGGTGTCAGTGGTGGTGGGAGGTGGGTGTCAGTGGTGGTGGGAGGTGAGGTGTCAGTGGTGGTGGGAGGTGGGTGTCAGTGGTGGTGGGAGGTGAGTGTCAGTGGTGGTGGGAGGTGGGTGTCAGTGGTGGGGAGGTGGGTGTCAGTGTGGTGGGAGGTGGGTGTCAGTGGTGGTGGGGAGGTGGGTGTCAGTGGTGGTGGGAGGTGGGTGTCAGTGGTGGTGGGAGGTGGGTGTCAGTGGTGGTGGGAGGTGGGTGTCAGTGGTGGGGAGGTGGGTGTCAGTGGTGGTGGGAGGTGGGTGTCAGTGGTGGTGGGAGGTGGGTGTCAGTGGTGGTGGGAGGTGGGTGTCAGTGGTGGTGGGAGGTGGGTGTCAGTGGTGGTGGGGGGTGGGTGTCAGTGGTGGTGGGAGGTGGGTGTCAGTGGTGGTGGGAGGTGGGTGTCAGTGGTGGTGGGAGGTGGGTGTCAGTGGTGGTGGGAGGTGGGTGTCAGTGGTGGTGGGAGGTGGGTGTCAGTGGTGGTGGGAGGTGGGTGTCAGTGGTGGTGGGAGGTGGGTGTCAGTGGTGGTGGGAGGTGGGTGTCAGTGGTGGTGGGAGGTGGGTGTCAGTGGTGGTGGGAGGTGGGTGTCAGTGGTGGTGGGAGGTGGGTGTCAGTGGTGGGAGGTGGGTGTCAGTGGTGGTGGGAGGTGGGTGTCAGTGGTGGTGGGAGGTGGAGTGTCAGTGGTGGTGGGAGGTGGGTGTCAGTGGTGGTGGGAGGTGGGTGTCAGTGGTGGTGGAGGTGGGTGTCAGTGGTGGGGGAGGTGGGTGTCAGTGGTGGTGGGAGGTGGGTGTCAGTGGTTGGTGGGAGGTGGGTGTCAGTGGTGGTGGGAGGTGAGTGTCAGTGGTGGTGGGAGGTGGGTGTCAGTGGTGGTGGGAGGTGGAGTGTCAGTGGTGGTGGGAGGTGGGTGTCAGTGGTGGTGGGAGGTAGGTGTCAGTGGTGGTGGGAGGTGGGTGTCAGTGGTGGGGAGGTGGTGTCAGTGGTGGTGGGAGGTGAGTGTCAGTGGTGGTGGGAGGTGGGTGTCAGTGGTGGTGGGAGGTGAGTGTCAGTGGTGGGAGGTGGGTGTCAGTGGTGGGAGGTGGGTGTCAGTGGTGGTGGGAGGTGGGTGTCAATGGTGGTGGGAGGTGGGTGTCAGTGGTGGTGGGAGGTGAGTGTCAGTGGTGGTGGGAGGTGGGTGTCAGTGGTGGTGAGAGGTGGGTGTCAGTGGTGGGAGGTGGGTGTCAGTGGTGGGAGGTGGGTGTCAATGGTGGTGGGAGGTGGGTGTCAGTGGTGGTGGGAGGTGAGTGTCAGTGGTGGTGGGAGGTGGGTGTCAGTGGTGGTGGGAGGTGGGTGTCAGTGGTGGTGGGAGGTGGGTGTCAGTGGTGGTGGGAGGTGGGTGTCAGTGGTGGGAGGTGGGTGTCAGTGGTGGTGGGAGGTGAGTGTCAGTGGTGGTGGGAGGTGAGTGTCAGTGGTGGTGGGAGGTGGGTGTCAGTGGTGGGAGGTGGGTGTCAGTGGTGGTGGGAGGTGGGTGTCAGTGGTGGTGGGAGGTGGGTGTCAGTGGTGGTGGGAGGTGGGTGTCAGTGGTGGTGGGTGGTGAGTGTCAGTGGTGGTGGGAGGTGAGTGTCAGTGGTGGTGGGAGGTGGGTGTCAGTGGTGGGAGGTGGGTGTCAGTGGTGGTGGGAGGTGAGTGTCAGTGGTGGGAGGTGGGTGTCAGTGGTGGTGGGAGGTGAGTGTCAGTGGTGGTGGGAGGTGAGTGTCAGTGGTGGGAGGTGGGTGTCAGTGGGGGAGGTGGGTGTCAGTGGTGGTGGGAGGTGGGTGTCAGTGGTGGTGGGAGGTGAGTGTCAGTGGTGGTGGGAGGTGGGTGTCAGTGGTGGTGGGAGGTGAGTGGTCAGTGGTGGTGGGAGGTGGGTGTCAGTGGTGGTGGGAGGTGATGTCAGTGGTGTGAGTGGTGTCAGTGGTGGTGAGGTGAGTGTCAGTGGTGGAGGTGGTGTCAGTGGTGGTGGGAGGTGGGTGTCAGTGGTGGTGGGAGGTGAGTGTCAGTGGTGGTGGGAGGTGGGTGTCAGTGGTGGTGGGAGGTGGGTGTCAGTGGTGGTGGGAGGTGGGTGTCAGTGGTGGTGGGAGGTGGGTGTCAGTGGTGGTGGGAGGTGGGTGTCAGTGGTGGTGGGAGGTGGGTGTCAGTGGTTGTGGGAGGTGGGTGTCAGTGGTGGTGGGAGGTGGGTGTCAGTGGTGGTGGGAGGTGGGTGTCAGTGGGTGGTGGGGAGGTGAGTGTCAGTGGTGGTGGGAGGTGGGTGTCAGTGGTGGTGGGAGGTGAGTGTCAGTGGTGGTGGGTAGTGAGTGTCAGTGGTGGTGGGAGGTGAGTGTCAGTGGTGGTGGGAGGTGAGTGTCAGTGGTGGTGGGAGGTGGGTGTCAGTGGTGGTGGGAGGTGGGTGTCAGTGGTGGTGGGAGGTGGGTGTCATTGGTGGTGGGAGGTGGGTGTCAGTGGTGGTGGGAGGTGGGTGTCAGTGGTGGTGGGAGGTGAGTGTCAGTGGTGGTGGGAGGTGAGTGTCAGTGGTGGGAGGTGGGTGTCAGTGGTGGTGGGAGGTGAGTGTCAGTGGTGGGAGGTGGGTGTCAGTGGTGGTGGGAGGTGAGTGTCAGTGGTGGTGGGAGGTGGGTGTCAGTGGTGGGAGGTGGGTGTCAGTGGTGGTGGGAGGTGGGTGTCAGTGGTGGTGGGAGGTGGGTGTCAGTGGTGGTGGGAGGTGGGTGTCAGTGGTGGTGGGTGGTGAGTGTCAGTGGTGGTGGGAGGTGGGTGTCAGTGGTGGTGGGAGGTGGGTGTCAGTGGTGGTGGGAGGTGGGTGTCAGTGGTGGTGGGAGGTGAGTGTCAGTGGTGGTGGGAGGTGGGTGTCAGTGGTGGTGGGAGGTGGGTGTCAGTGGTGGTGGGAGGTGGGTGTCAGTGGTGGTGGGAGGTGGGTGTCAGTGGTGGTGGGAGGTGAGTGTCGGTGGTGGTGGGAGGTGGGTGTCAGTGGTGGTGGGAGGTGGGTGTCAGTGGTGGTGGGAGGTGGGTGTCAATGGTGGTGGGAGGTGGGTGTCAGTGGTGGTGGGAGGTGAGTGTCAGTGGTGGTGGGAGGTGGGTGTCAGTGGTGGTGGGAGGTGGGTGTCAGTGGTGGTGGGAGGTGGGTGTCAGTGGTGGTGGGAGGTGAGTGTCAGTGGTGGTGGGAGGTGGGTGTCAGTGGTGGTGGGAGGTGGGTGTCAGTGGTGGGAGGTGGGTGTCAGTGGTGGTGGGAGGTGAGTGTCAGTGGTGGTGGGAGGTGAGTGTCAGTGGTGGTGGGAGGTGGGTGTCAGTGGTGGGAGGTGGGTGTCAGTGGTGGTGGGAGGTGGGTGTCAGTGGTGGTGGGAGGTGGGTGTCAGTGGTGGTGGGAGGTGGGTGTCAGTGGTGGTGGGTGGTGAGTGTCAGTGGTGGTGGGAGGTGAGTGTCAGTGGTGGTGGGAGGTGGGTGTCAGTGGTGGGAGGTGGGTGTCAGTGGTGGTGGGAGGTGAGTGTCAGTGGTGGGAGGTGGGTGTCAGTGGTGGTGGGAGGTGAGTGTCAGTGGTGGTGGGAGGTGAGTGTCAGTGGTGGTGGGAGGTGAGTGTCAGTGGTGGTGGGAGGTGGGTGTCAGTGGTGGTGGGAGGTGGGTGTCAGTGGTGGTGGGAGGTGAGTGTCAGTGGTGGTGGGAGGTGGGTGTCAGTGGTGGTGGGAGGTGAGTGTCAGTGGTGGTGGGAGGTGGGTGTCAGTGGTGGTGGGAGGTGAGTGTCAGTGGT
Source organism: Procambarus clarkii (assembly GCF_040958095.1). NCBI lineage: Eukaryota > Metazoa > Arthropoda > Malacostraca > Decapoda > Cambaridae > Procambarus > Procambarus clarkii. Next base: position 25,678,108 of record NC_091193.1, read on the forward strand.
AGGAGGTGGGTGTCAGTGGTGGTGGGAGGTGGGTGTCAGTGGTGGTGGGAGGTGAGTGTCAGTGGTGGTGGGAGGTGGGTGTCAGTGGTGGTGGGAGGTGGGTGTCAGTGGTGGTGGGAGGTGGGTGTCAGTGGTGGTGGGAGGTGGGTGTCAGTGGTGGTGGGAGGTGGGTGTCAGTGGTGGTGGGAGGTGGGTGTCAGTGGTGGTGGGAGGTGGGTGTCAGTGGTGGTGGGAGGTGGGTGTCAGTGGTGGTGGGAGGTGAGTGTCAGTGGTGGTGGGAGGTGGGTGTCAGTGGTGGTGGGAGGTGAGTGTCAGTGGTGGTGGGTGGTGAGTGTCAGTGGTGGTGGGAGGTGAGTGTCAGTGGTGGTGGGAGGTGAGTGTCAGTGGTGGTGGGAGGTGGGTGTCAGTGGTGGTGGGAGGTGGGTGTCAGTGGTGGTGGGAGGTGGGTGTCAGTGGTGGTGGGAGGTGGGTGTCAGTGGTGGTGGGAGGTGAGTGTCAGTGGTGGGAGTTGGGTGTCTGTGGTGGTGGGAGGTGAGTGTCAGTGGTGGGAGGTGGGTGTCAGTGGTGGTAGGAGGTGAGTGTCAGTGGTGGGAGGTGGGTGTCAGTGGTGGTGGGAGGTGAGTGTCAGTGGTGGTGGGAGGTGGGTGTCAGTGGTGGGAGGTGGGTGTCAGTGGTGGTGGGAGGTGGGTGTCAGTGGTGGTGGGAGGTGGGTGTCAGTGGTGGTGGGAGGTGGGTGTCAGTGGTGGTGGGTGGTGAGTGTCAGTGGTGGTGGGAGGTGGGTGTCAGTGGTGGTGGGAGGTGGGTGTCAGTGGTGGTGGGAGGTGGGTGTCAGTGGTGGTGGGAGGTGAGTGTCAGTGGTGGTGGGAGGTGGGTGTCAGTGGTGGTGGGAGGTGGGTGTCAGTGGTGGTGGGAGGTGGGTGTCAGTGGTGGTGGGAGGTGGGTGTCAGTGGTGGTGGGAGGTGAGTGTCAGTGGTGGTGGGAGGTGGGTGTCAGTGGTGGTGGGAGGTGGGTGTCAGTGGTGGTAGGAGGTGGGTGTCAGTGGTGGTGGGAGGTGGGTGTCAGTGGTGGTGGGAGGTGGGTGTCAGTGGTGGTGGGAGGTGGGTGTCAGTGGTGGTGGGAGGTGGGTGTCAGTGGTGGTGGGTGGTGAGTGTCAGTGGTGGTGGGAGGTGAGTGTCAGTGGTGGTGGGAGGTGGGTGTCAGTGGTGGTGGGAGGTGGGTGTCAGTGGTGGTGGGAGGTGGGTGTCAGTGGTGGTGGGAGGTGAGTGCAGTGGTGGTGGGAGGTGGGTGTCAGTGGTGGTGGGAGGTGGGTGTCAGTGGTGGTGGGAGGTGAGTGTCAGTGGTGGTGGGAGGTGAGTGTCAGTGGTGGTGGGAGGTGGGTGTCAGTGGTGGTGGGAGGTGGGTGTCAGTGGTGGTGGGAGGTGGGTGTCAGTGGTGGTGGGAGGTGGGTGTCAGTGGCGGGTGATGGTGGTGGTGTGGGCCAGGCAGAGGAAGCCATGAAACAGGTTCTCATTAGAGGAGGAGTAGCCACCTCAACATCACGACTCTGCCACCACTCTATTTTAACCCATGAGACCCCCCCCCCCCCCTCTTATCTTGCCACACGCTCTCCTTTACATCAGGTCAATCTGGCTCCAGATACCTTCTACCTGTTGTATAGTGTTGGTGGGGGTGTACTCGCCCGGCTGTGCTTCCTGGGATCAAGACCGACCCACAGGACCAGGAGACCGATCACAGTGCACAAAGGTAACGAATGAAGCACCTCGAGTATTAGGGGCCCCATCCTGTTCCTTATACTCGAAGGCGTTCTAAGTTACGATGTAATTTCATCCTTGTCTTATGTGTGGTGACGTGGCTCGGCCTTGACAAATGCAAGGTGATGAGGATAAAAGATGGAGCAAGACGACCTCGAATGCAGTACAGTATGAAAGGAATGCAACTTCCAACTTCTGAAAAAGAAAAAGCCTTCGGAGTGGACATAGCACTAGACGCAGCACCAGAGGCACACATCAGCAGGGTAACGCCGGTATCATGCACCACGATGGCAAACCACGAAGACAAACCTTGTCCTTCGTATGTGAAGAACGAGTAATAAGTGTCACAGCATTGAACTAATGATGGCCGACAAGCGGGACGTGAGATCAGAGGCTCGACCCTGCAAGCTCAACTAACGTCATTACACTGAAAACGAGCAAGAAATTTGTGAGGAGGTCAATGCCAGGTTCCATGGAGTGTTCACTACTGATTCTGAACAACTCCCGGAGCTAGATGAGGCAGCAGCACGTGATGAGGAACTACTAAATATTGAGGTAACAGCAGAGGAAGGAAGAATATAATTAGCATCACTGGATGTAACTAAAGCTACCAGACCTTCATCCTACAGGCCTGATAGAGTATCACCATGGATGTTAAAAGAAGCAGCACAGGCCCTCAGCATACCTCTAATACTAATCTTTAATGAGTCACTTACAAGGGGGGGGGGGGAATTGCCCAGCTGCTGGAAGAAGGCAAATGACCGTGACGGTGGTGGTGGCCAATCTACAAGAAAGGAGATAGATCAGAGGCACTTAACTACAGACCAGTGTCACTCACAAGCATCCCTTGCCAACTACTTGAGAGAATTATAAGGTTAAGACTAGTTGCACCTTGAAAGAATTGGAAAGAATTGCCTGACGAACCTCCTGGAGTTTTATAAGCTAACGAAAATAAGGCAACACAGACAAGGATGAGCAGATTGTATATTTCTGGACTGCCAAGAAACCTTTGATACAGTACCACACAGGAGGCCACTATACAAACTAGAGAGGCAGGCGGGAGTAGACAGAAATGCAATATCATGGGTAAGAAATTACCTGACAGGTGCCAGAGAGTGACAGTGAGGGGCGAGGAGTACGGACTGGCGTAGAGTAACAAGCGGGGTGCCTCAAGGATCGGCTGCTGGGTCCCATACTATTCCTCATTTATGTAAATGAACTGCAAGACCTCCTTGACTGCAGGAGTTGAGTCTTGTATGTCGATGTTTGCAGATGATGCAAAACTAATGAGGAGAGTTGAGACAGATGAGGATTGCAAGATTCTACATGATGACTTGAACAGGTTGCAGAGCTGATCTGAGAAATGGTTGCAAGAGGTCAAAACTAGCGAGTGCAAGGGAATAGAAATGGGATCAGGAGCCAGGAGTGTTGGAAAGTTTCCAACACTAATACATCATTTCTTGTATTACATCCTTATTGCATTAACCATAGAAATTACTAACTCTACTAATTTGTAGAATTAATTCAATTAACGTTTCTAATGCGACGCAATATTTGCCAAATTCTTGCCACAGTGTCAGTGAGGCCGGGAGGTGGCTGCACGCTACAACATGAATCTCTCCACATTTAGTTGCATCTAAACAGAGTTTAGTTAATTACATTCCTTTACTAAGGATAATCGTTTATTTAGTTAGTTATTTAAATAGCATATTATTGCTTACTGAATTCGCTCATTTAGGTGTATAAGATGGTGGTGGTGGTTGTGGTGGTGGTGTGGTGGTGGTGACGGTTGTTGGGAATTTCCAACACTGACACTATCATTGTATTATAATACATCATTATTGTATACTAATTACAGTAATTATTAATTCTACTAACTGTAGTGCTAACATAAATTAATATTTCTTTATCTGAGTGTATAACTAACATTCTCACGACATCGAGAGGCAGGATTGCGTCAGATAATGTCCATATAAACATATTTATTACCAATATGTTCGAGAATTGAATGTGGTTCTCTAAATTTATCAGTATTCCGTGCAATAATTAACTACGGATAATATAACTCCTAATAATCCAAAAACCGAGAGTTATTAACTGAGATTATCATCACGTAACAGTTTTTTCTGTTACGTTCGAATGCTATGGAGGAAATAAAATTTCTCTCCATTTCTCGATTAACACCATTTAACGAAAATATGATATTATTTAATTCCCTACAATTGCAACTCTGTTCTCATTAACGCATTACATCAGTAATTACATGGAAAAGAATTATCTGTGATTATTAAATTCTGTTGTGAATGCATGAGACGGGCTTGAGGGAGAGAGGCGGGGAGATGCCATTCGCCTCTAGCTACCACACCATGAGGACGTGATTATTCACCTTGTGCAGACGCTAACAATCACATCATGCGTCCCGGGTGAGTCGAATTTCCATCAATTCTACATTAGGCCCTCGAAGTTAATCGGCCTAGGAGCATGAAATTGCTCCAGTAGCAATCTAGGATTGCTTCGGTGGACAACCAGCAGGTTAAGTGCCCTAGTATTATTTATATCATGAGATATCTATATATATATTTTTACTGTGCACTGTCCATCGTTACGCCACGCGACCTCCCCAAACAATAAGTACGTCCATAAGGAATTAAGTTTATTCCTTCTATGGCATAGTGAGGATACTAGAGAGTAGGTGTAAACAATTGGTATATTTAGTTGAAATTTCAGCTTGTGTTGTAAGCGGTCGTGGTCCTCATCGTTCCCACGCCATGCTCGAGCTCACGTGTTGCAGCAAGTAGCAGACGACGCCACCACACCTCTACTTCTCCGTTCACTATTACAGCTAAGCAGCTGAAATCCTTTTCTATTATTTTCTTTGACTGAATGAAATCAATAATCGATTATCCATCAAGAATATTTAATTTATTTGATTTGAGATATCTAACGTAATTTGATAGCCTCATAGTAGTCAAATGAGAATAATTTCTTGTTTAATCAACATATAATCTTCTTACCATTAATCAATTTATCTAATGTTTATTTACACATTATTTAGTAGGAATTACTAATTTTATTCGAGGAAGAACCAGCCTCGATGAAGCGTACTGGGAGTAGATTACTTCTGGTATTAACCCCCAATTTTGTGAAGGACGGAAAGTTTATTCTCGAACATTAATATAGTGTGGTCCTTCAATTAATTTAAATTAATCTATTAATTAAATATCAATCAATTAATAGAGAGTAAGCTTTCTTCCCAACAACGGTGGTGGTTATGGTGATGGTGGTGGTAGTGGTGGTGATGGTGGCGATGGTGATGGTGGTGGTGATGGTGATGATGGTGGTGGTGGTTGTGGTGATGGTGGTGATGGTGGCGATGGTGATGGTGGTAGTGGTGGTAGTGGTGGTGGCGATGGTGGTGGTGGTGATGGTGGTGGTGGTGGTTGTGGTGATGGTGGCGATGGTGATGGTGGCGATGGTGATGGTGATGGTGGTGGTGGTGGTAGTGGTGGTGGTGGTGGTGGTTGTGGTGATGGTGGTTGTGGTGATGGTGGTGGTGGTGGTGGTGGTGGTGGTAGTGGTGGTGGTGGTGATGAAGGTGGTGGTGGTAGTGGTGGACATTTCCCACACCTAAATACTAACCCCAAGTGGGATAAGAGGTATTTCTTGTACAAGGAATAATAATTTACTAATACTGTTAACCAGTAGTGTAGCAATATTAAATTTCATTTAATTGAGGCGTAGAAACGCCAGATTCGTCCTAGAATCCTGGGGCCAGATTCACGAAGCAGTTACTCAAGTACTTACGACCGTGTACATCTTTCCTCAATGTTTGATGGCTTTGGTTACATTTATTAAACAGTTTACAAGCATGAAAACTTCCCAATCAACTGTTGTTATTGTTATAAACAGCCTCCTGGTGCTTCGGAGCTCATTAACTATTTAATAATTGTAAACAAAGCTGCCAAAGATTGAGAAAAGATGTACAGGTTCGTAAGTGCTTGCGTAACTTCTTTGTGAGTACGGCCCCAGGCTACGATTGCATCAGCTACCAGCCAGGGAGAATAAATTCCACATATTTATTAATCGAATTAAATCCAGTCTAACCTTGTATTATTTATTAAGGAATATCGATTGGTAATAGATTTATTTTTATTTAGTAAATTATATAGTCCTTTATTGGAAATATTTTATACAGTTGCGATCAGCTGTTCCAGTAAACAAAGTAATGAACTAAATTTCCACTACGAATATATATTTTCCATTTAACGTCATTTAGGTTAAATGATCTGCACAGCGAGAAACAATCTAATGTTACCTAATGTACGTTACTGTGACGTAACATAATGTCAGTAACGTTTACATCCATTCGGAAACCTGAAGAAAATATTGCAACTTATTCCCTAAGGTTCCAACATTCGTCGCTAGGTGGCGCGTGTGTCACTAGTGCAGGAGACTTAGCAGAGAGAGACGCCATTACAGTTAGGTGCCCTGGAGCTGGTCTTTATTATCCATCAAATTGAGGAGCATCCGTGCAGTAATGAGCTTCAGATCGATTCGACAGCTTCAAGAGATTACGGACACCACGTCCGGCAAGGCAGAATACCACTGATTAATTATTTTGGCCATTATTCTATAATCATGTTGGTGTCGTTACGCAGCATACAAACCTAATAACTCCCGTGAGTGGCATTCTTATTCCCAATCCACTTAGATTTCATGAGTAAAGGCATAAACATATAGCTTTAAGTGGAAGTTACATGTGATTCATATTTCAGCATGGAGCCAGCTGCAAGAGAAAAGTAATTCAGCCTGCAGAGTCACTTGTCGCCAGAGGGACTGCATTAGACTGGTTATAAAGCTGCTCGATGTAACCGTCGTTCAACATTGACAGTTAAGCCTCTAATTGTTTCCATTCAGTAGTTAGTTTATTAATTTATGCATTAATTAATTTTGATGATTCATGAATATTATTCTTTATTATATGTGGACGAACATTATAGAATTTACCCCCCCCCCAAAAAAAAAAAGATGTATAAGGGAATTGCAATAATTTAAATAGAAGTTTTACAGTCCACTTCTCTAAATTCATTTTTGAATTAATAATTAAATTTATTATTTGAGATCCATAGATCACTGGTTCTCACATGAATCACTGCACAGCACTCACTGGAGTGGTGATGGTACAGGCTGGGGGTGGTGATGGTACAGGCTGGGGGTGATGTTACAGGCTGGTAGTGGTGATGGTACAGGCTGTGGGTGGTGATGGTACAGGCTGGGGGTGGTGATGGTACAGGCTGTGGGTGGTGATGGTACAGGCTGGGGGTGGTGATGGTACAGGCTGTGGGTGGTGATGGTACAGGCTGGGGGTGGTGATGGTACAGGCTGGTGGTGGTGATGGTACAGGCTGGGGGTGGTGATGGTACAGGCTGGGGGTGGTGATGGTACAGGCTGTGGGTGGTGATGGTACAGGCTGGGGGTGGTGATGGTACAGGCTGGGGGTGGTGATGGTACAGGCTGGTAGTGGTGATGGTACAGGCTGTGGGTGGTGATGGTACAGGCTGGGGGTGGTGATGGTACAGGCTGGGGGTGGTGATGGTACAGGCTGGGGGTGGTGATGGTACAGGCTGGGGGTGGTGATGGTACAGGCTGGGGGTGGTGATGGTACAGGCTGGGGGTGGTGATGGTACAGGCTGGGGGTGGTGATGGTACAGGCTGGGGGTGGTGATGGTACAGGCTGTGGGTGGTGATGGTACAGGCTGGGGGTGGTGATGGTACAGGCTGGGGGTGGTGATGGTACAGGCTGGGGGTGGTGATGGTACAGGCTGGTGGTGATGGTACAGGCTGGGGGTGGTGATGGTACAGGCTGGGGGTGGTGATGGTACAGGCTGGTAGTGGTGATGGTACAGGCTGGGGGTGGTGATGGTACAGGCTGGTGGTGGTGATGGTACAGGCTGTTGGTGGTGATGGTACAGGCTGGTGGTGGTGATGGTACAGGCTGGGGGTGGTGATGGTACAGGCTGGTGGTGGTGATGGTACAGGCTGGGGGTGGTGATGGTACAGGCTGGTGGTGGTGGTGATGGTACAGGCTGGTGGTGGTGATGGTACAGGCTGGGGGTGGTGATGGTACAGGCTGCGGGTGGTGATGGTACAGGCTGGGGGTGGTGATGGTACAGGCTGGGGGTGGTGATGGTACAGGCTGGGGGTGGTGATGGTACAGGCTGGGGGTGGTGACGGTACAGGCTGGGGGTGGTGACGGTACAGGCTGGGGGTGGTGATGGTACAGGCTGGTAGTGGTGATGGTACAGGCTGGGGGTGGTGATGGTACAGGCTGGGGGTGGTGATGGTACAGGCTGGGGGTGGTGATCGTACAGGCTGGGGGTGGTGACGGTACAGGCTGGGGGTGGTGACGGTACAGGCTGGGGGTGGTGACGGTACAGGTTGGGGGTGGTGATGGTACAGGCTGGTGGTGGTGACGGTACAGGCTGGGGGTGGTGATGGTACAGGCTGGGGGTGGTGATGGTACAGGCTGGGGGTGGTGATGGTACAGGCTGGGGGTGGTGATGGTACAGGCTAGGGGTGGTGATGGTACAGGCTGGGGGTGGTGATCGTACAGGCTGGGGGTGGTGACGGTACAGGCTGGGAGTGGTGACGGTACAGGCTGGGGTGGTGATGGTACAGGCTGGTGGTGGTGATGGTACAGGCTGGGGGTGGTGATGGTACAGGCTAGGGGTGGTAATCGTAGAGGCTGGTAGTGGTGATCATACAGGCTGGGGGTGGTGATCGTACAGGCTGGGGGTGGTGATCGTACAGGCTGGGGATGGTGATCGTACAGGCTGGGGGTGGTGATCGTACAGGCTGGGGATGGTGATCGTACAGGCTGGGGGTGGTGATCGTACAGGCTGGGGTGGTGATGGTACAGGCTGGTAGTGGTGATGGTACAGGCTGGGGTGGTGATGGTACAGGCTGGGGGTGGTGATCGTACAGGCTGGGGGTGGTGGTCGTACAGGCTGGGGGTGGCGATCCTGCAAGGCTAATGGTGGTGATGGTACAGGCTGGTGGTGGTGATGGTACAGGCTGGGGGTGGTGATGGTACAGGCTGGTGGTGGTGATGGTACAGGCTGGGGGTGCCTGTGATGGGTTCCTGCAGCCTGAGCGACAGGTGGCCTGACTACCGCGGGAGATCAGGACACACACCAGTCTACCTGTCTCTCTTCCTTCCCTCACTTCCTCTTCCGTTCCCTTCTCTCTCTTTTGTCTTTCTCAGTCCCAAAATTCTCTACCGACTTGATACGCTCCTGGCAGGTGGTTTGGGGGGGGAGAGAACGAGAGAGAGAGAGAGAGAGAGAGAGAGAGAGAGGGAGAGGGAGAGAGAGAGAGAGAAGGAGAGAGAGAGAGAGAGAGAAGGAGAAGGAGAGAGAGAGAGGAGAGAAGGGGAGAGAGAGAGAGGAGAGAGAGAAGGAGAGAGAGAGAGAGAGGAGAGAGAGAGGAGAGAGAGAGAGAGAAGGAGAGAGAGAAGGAGAGAGAGGGAGGGAGGGTGAGAGGGTGAGCGTGAAGAGAGGTGGAGGGTTAAGAAAGATATATTTTATTTTTATTTATTTATTTATGCATATACAAGAATGTACATAAGGAATGTGAGGATACAAATATGGTAATTACAGTCTTGTAAAGCCACTAGCACGCGCAGCGTTTCGGGCAGGTCCTTAATCTAAGAAAATTTTGAGGAGGTAAATACTTGCAAAATTATAGACAAAAAATGATAACAGATTACATGAAATGAAAAAAAGATGAGAGAAAATTGTAGGTACAGTATATTAAAGCACATAGGTAGCTAAGATTGATTGCAATGACAGCTTGAATGGTAGTTGACAAAAAAATTGGTAGGCACAATACAGCAGAAACAATATAAGATTGGTTGCAATGACAGCTTGAATGGTAGTTGACAAAAATTGGTAGTCACAATACAGCATATGGCTAGCACATTAAAGAAGACAGCAATGAACACAATGATAAGGTTGTTTGAAATTACATAAAAATTAGGAGATTGGGTAACATTAGGTACAGAGCAAATTTAAAGCTCAGTGTAGGAAACTAAGAAGATGAAGTTAGGTACTTTTTGGTTTTGCTTTTAAATAAGGCAAATGTTTTACAGTTTTTCAATTCACTAGGGAGTGAGTTCCATAAACTAGGTCCCTTAATTTGCATAGAGTGTTTACACAGATTAAGTTTGACCCTGGGGATATCAAAGAGATATTTATTTCTGGTGTGGTGATAATGGGTCCTATTACATCTGTCCAGGGAGAGTTTCAGAGCATGGTTTGCATTTAAGAACAGGGTTTTGTAAATGTAGTTGACACAAGAGAATGTGTGGAGGGAGTTAATATTTAGCAAGTTTAGGTATTTAAACAAGGGAGCTGAGTGTTGTCTGAAAGCTGAGTTAGTTATCATTCTGATAGCAGATTTTTGCTGTGTGATGATGGGCTTAAGGTGGTTTGCAGTGGTAGACCCCCATGCACAGATACCATAATTAAGATAGGGGTAAATTAGTGCATAATATAGTGAGAGGAGAGCAGAGTTAGGAACATAATATCTGATTTTGGAGAGTATACCAACTGTCTTAGAGACTTTCTTAGTTATGTGTTGAATGTGGGTGCTGAAGTTGAGTCTCTTGTCTAGGAATAGGCCAAGAAACTTGCCATCATCTTTATTACTGATGTTAATGTTGTCTATCTGTAGCTGAATTGCATTTGATGATTTGCTTCCAAATAAGATGTAGTAAGTCTTTTCGATGTTTAATGTTAGTTTGTTCGTTGACATCCATAAGTGGACTTTTTTTAATTCATTATTCACAACATTATTTAGTGTATGTGGGTTGAGGTTTGAATAGATAAGAGTAGTATCGTCAGCAAACAGTATAGGTTTGAGAATAATAGAGACATTAGGCAGATCGTTTATATATATAAGAAATAGAAGAGGTCCTAAGATGCTGCCCTGTGGCACTCCACCGGTAATTGGTAGAGTGGACGAAGTTGTATCATTGATGGTTACATATTGGTGTCTGTCACTAAGATAGGATCGGATGTAGTCAAGGGCAAGGCCTCGGATTCCATAATGCTGGAGTTTAAGTAAGAGGTAGTTGTGATTAACAGTATCAAAGGCTTTTCTTAGGTCAATGAAGAGTCCAATCGGAAACTCATTTTTGTCAAGGGCTGAGTAGATAACGTCAAGGAGAATAATGATTGCATCGTTGGTGCTCTTTTGGGACCGGAAGCCAAACTGGCAGGGGCTGAGTATGTCGAATTTTACGAGGTAGGAATAGAGCTGTTTGTAAATAATTTTTTCAAATATTTTTGATAGAATGGGTAGATTTGATATTGGTCTATAATTGTTTATGTCCGCCGGATTGCCTCCTTTATGGACTGGCGTTACTATTGCTTTTTTGAGGATATCAGGGAAGGTGTGATACTCTATAGATTTGTTGAACAGTAGTGCTATGGGTGGCGCAAGGGCATGGGAGGCTCTCTTGTACACAATGGACGGAATTTCACTGGTATTCCCTGCCTTGGTTTTTAGAGAGTGTATGATGGACACAACATCTGTCGGGCTGATTGGTGAAAGGAGAAGAGAGTTTGGATAGCTGCCTGAGAGATATGTGTTAATATGTGTCTGAGTCTGTGGGATTTTACTGGCAAGATTAGCACCAACCGATGAAAAGAAACTATTAAATTCATTTGCCATTTCTAAATCAGTTGACGGTATATCCCCATCCTTGTAGAGTTTTATTTGGTTATGTGAGTGTTGCTTAGTTCCTAGGATACTAGAGATAGTTTTCCAAGTGTTTTTCATGTTGCCTTTTGCTTCATTGAATCTATTCACATAATATGCAAGTTTTGCCTTTCTTATGATACTGGTAAGCATTGATGAGTACCTTTTAGCTACTTCCTTTGAAACTAGGCCAATCCTAACTTTCTTTTCATATCCAATAATCACCTGGCCCATAGCTTAAAATGTTGTCACAAGGAACACTTGACCGCCATACTCAGGCCGGGGCAGGTCAAGGGCCACACAACACCCCTGTGTAGTGGTGACGGCAGGTCGACCCTCTCCGGACGGCAGCCTGGGGTTTTAATTTTTTTTTAATTTTAATTTTGCCCCGAGGGGCGAGTTTATATGGCAGCGTCACTCATCCTGTGAGTGGACACACCGCCATAGTGACAGTATTGGGCAGCGTCACTCATCCTGTGAGTGGACACACCACCATAGTGACAGTATTGGGCAGCTTCACTCATCCTGTGAGTGGACACACCGCCATAGTGACAGTATTGGGCAGCGCCACTCATCCTGTGAGTGGACACACCGCCATAGTGACAGTATTGGGCAGCGTCACTCATCTTGTGAGTGGACACACCACCATAGTGACAGTATTGGGCAGCGTCACTCATCCTGTGAGTGGACACACCGCCATAGTGACAGTATTGGGCAGCGTCACTCATCCTGTGAGTGGACACACCGCCATAGTGACAGTATTGGGCAGCGCCACTCATCCTGTGAGTGGACACACCGCCATAGTGACAGTATTGGGCAGCGTCACTCATCCTGTGAGTGGACACACCGCCATAGTGACAGTATTGGGCAGCGTCACTCATCTTGTGAGTGGACACACCGCCATAGTGACAGTATTGGGCAGCGTCACTCATCCTGTGAGTGGACACACCGCCATAGTGACAGTATTGGGCAGCGTCACTCATCCTGTGAGTGGACACACCACCATAGTGACAGTATTGGGCAGCGTCACTCATCTTGTGAGTGGACACACCGCCATAGTGACAGTATTGGGCAGCGCCACTCATCCTGTGAGTGAACACACCACCAGAGTGACAGTATTGGGCAGCGCCACTCATCCTGTGAGTGGACACACCGCCATAGTGACAGTATTGGGCAGCGCCACTCATCCTGTGAGTGGACACACCGCCATAGTGACAGTATTGGGCAGCGTCACTCATCCTGTGAGTGGACACACCGCCATAGTGACAGTATTGGGCAGCGCCACTCATCCTGTGAGTGAACACACCACCAGAGTGACAGTATTGGGCAGCGCCACTCATCCTGTGAGTGGACACACCGCCATAGTGACAGTATTGGCCAGCTCCACTCATCCTGTGAGTGGACACACCGCCATAGTGACAGTATTGGGCAGCGTCACTCATCCTGTGAGTGGACACACCGCCATAGCAGCATGTACAACACTCCCCAATAGGAAGAAAACCCGGAAGGATGTTCATCCAGTCACTTGTACCCAGACACAGCTGGGACTTGCTTAACTGTCTCTAGTGAGCAGCACGAGGCTGATAGTGAGAGAGGAGAGGGCGTGAGGCAGCGCAAGATGTGAGAGTGGGGCAGGGGGAGGCCGCACACCATCTGGGGCGGAAGTGGGGATGCCCTAAGGTGAGAGGCAAGGGGGAAGAGGGTGGTGGTGAGGGAGACGGGGTGGGCGGGACGGGTGGGGAGGGAGAAGGGGCCGGGCACATGGCCACCACCCGCCCAACCTCCTACACAACCACATAATGAGGAAAAAGGCAGTTAAAGGCCATGTGATGTAGCTTCTGAGACGCTAGAGTGGACACCCAGGCTGGCGGACCACATGGCAACATACAACGAACAAGGGGACACAGGTGGACACCCAGGCTGGCGGACCACATGGCAACATACAACGAACAAGGGGACACAGGTGGAAACTTAGTACCCAGATGAGCCACACAGACGTGGTGGAGGCTGACTCCATACACAGTCTCATATATAGATATGCAACCCATCCTCCGAATTGACAGTACGTTTTAATACTAAGTGCATTTTAATAAGTGCATTTCCGGACTGCTATACATAGTACATAATTGCACTTATGGGGCTGGTACATTTACCCATCCGCCTCCCCCGATTTAAATCTCCTCGTTTTCTGTGAGGACACTTAAAATTTTAAGATGAAATTTTAAAGCTCAGTTGCTATAAACAAGTTTTTTTATTATTATTATTATTTTCTACCACAGTTTTTATATATTAGGATTTTCTTTTTCACTTTTATTAAACAATAGAGATTTTATAAAAATAAAATATCCTGTGTTACTTTACAATTTAATGAAATATTTTAGTTTTGTTTTATTTTTTTATTTAACTGTAATATCAATATAGCTATAGGTTAAGTAGTAGTTATAATTAAATTAAGAAGCAATAAAATTCTTATCTTCACAAACTAAGACGGTTAAGCTAGGTCGATGTTTTCTATTCAGCTTTTTAGGTAAACTCAAATATTCACAATATATTTGACAGTACGATTTAATACTTAGTGTAAATAAGTACAATTCTTAACTGTTATACATAGTACATAATTGCACTTATGGGGCTCTGTGCATTTACCTCCCCATTTTTGGAGGACTGGCTGAGATATGATAGAGTCCAGTAGGCTCAGGAACCTGTACACCACTTGATTGACAGTTGAGAGGCGGGACCACAGAGCCAGAGCTCAACCCCCGCATGCACAACTAGGTGAGTACAGGCACTGGCAACATTGTAGTCACTGGCAACATGGTAGTCACTGGCAACATTGTAGTCACTGGCAACATTGTAGTCACTGGCAACACTGTAGTCACTGGCAACATGGTAGTCACTGGCAACATTGTAGTCACTGGCAACATTGTAGTCACTGGCAACATGGTAGTCACTGGTAACATTGTAGTCACTGGCAACATTGTAGTCACTGGCAACATTGTAGTCACTGGCAACACTGTAGTCACTGGCAACACTGTAGTCACTGGCAACACTGTAGTCACTGGCAACACTGTAGTCACTGGCAACACTGTAGTCACTGGTAACATTGTAGTCACTGGTAACATTGTAGTCACTGGCAACACTGTAGTCACTGGCAACATGGTAGTCACTGGTAACATGGTAGTCACTGGTAACATTGTAGTCACTGGTAACATTGTAGTCACTGGCAACATTGTAGTCACTGGCAACATTGTAGTCACTGGTAACATGGTAGTCACTGGCAACATGGTAGTCACTGGTAACATGGTAGTCACTGGTAACATTGTAGTCACTGGCAACATTGTAGTCACTGGCAACATTGTAGTCACTGGTAACATGGTAGTCACTGGCAACATTGTAGTCACTGGCAACATTGTAGTCACTGGTAACATGGTAGTCACTGGCAACATGGTAGTCACTGGCAACATGGTAGTCACTGGCAACATGGTAGTCACTGGCAACATGGTAGTCACTGGTAACATGGTAGTCACTGGTAACATGGTAGTCACTGGTAACATGGTAGTCACTGGCAACATGGTAGTCACTGGCAACACTGTAGTCACTGGCAACATGGTAGTCACTGGCAACACTGTAGTCACTGGCAACATGGTAGTCACTGGCAACATGGTAGTCACTGGTAACATGGTAGTCACTGGTAACATGGTAGTCACTGGTAACATGGTAGTCACTGGTAACATGGTAGTCACTGGTAACATTGTAGTCACTGGTAACATTGTAGTCACTGGCAACATTGTAGTCACTGGCAACATTGTAGTCACTGGCAACATTGTAGTCACTGGCAACACTGTAGTCACTGGCAACATGGTAGTCACTGGCAACATGGTAGTCACTGGCAACACTGTAGTCACTGGCAACACTGTAGTCACTGGCAACATGGTAGTCACTGGCAACACTGTAGTCACTGGTAACATGGTAGTCACTGGTAACATGGTAGTCACTGGTAACATGGTAGTCACTGGTAACATGGTAGTCACTGGTAACATTGTAGTCACTGGTAACATTGTAGTCACTGGTAACATTGTAGTCACTGGTAACATTGTAGTCACTGGCAACATTGTAGTCACTGGCAACATTGTACTCACTGGCAACATTGTATCATCATATACAGATGACGCCAGTATTGTCATGCGAGTAGACAACATAGAGGACACGACAAACCTCCAATCGAATGTAAATCTGGTCTTTCAATGGGCCACAGATAATAATATGCAACCCATTCTCGACTCAAGTCCATTACATTCAGCGGTCGACCCCACAGACGCATTCATATATTTTAACATGCTGTTCATTCTGAACGGGAATTTTCTCAAGTATAAATTAATATTATAATATATTAGCATATTGTGCATATATAGGCATAGGTTAGGTTAGGTTAGGTGTTTAGGTTCTGTTGGCGATTATTTGTATTTGTAGTACGTGGGTGAAGCATTTACAGCGTTGTGGTTCGAACAAAATTCGTCAGTGAAGCACTTGTTCCGGATATGTTCGAATGTCAGCAGTTGTGAGTCGTGTGTAAACCGCTTTTCATTCATAAACCAGCCCGTCCTCCAAACAAAGATCCAAAAGTGATTCCATGCACCCGCCAAACCCCCTGTTTATGAATGAAAAGCGGTTTACACACGACTCACAACTGCTGACGTTCGAACATATCCGGAACAAGTGCTTCACTGACGAATTTTATTCGAATCACAACGCTGTAAATGCTTCACCCACGTACTACAAATACAAATAATCGCCAACAGAACCTAAACACCTAACCTAACCTAACCTATGCCTATATATGCACAATATGCTAATATATTATAATATTAATTTATACTTGAGAAAATTCCCGTTCAGAATGAACAGCATGTTAAAATATATGAATGCGTCTGTGGGGTCGACCGCTGAATGTAATGGACTTGAGTCGAGAATGGGTTGCATAAACAGGGGGTTTGGCGGGTGCATGGAATCACTTTTGGATCTTTGTTTGGAGGACGGGCTGTAATATGATGTTTAATGAAAATATGTTCCAGCTCCTGCGCTTTGAAAAAAATATATAATTTTAAAACGGAAACCATATATAGAACGGCTTCAAATCACACTGATGAACGAAGAAGCAATGTGAATGATCTTGGAGTAAGCATGTCGGAAGACCTCACCTTTACTGAACACCATAAAGTTGCCGTCACGACTGCAAGTTACCCACAGGTTGGATAACAAGGACCTTCCACACAAGGTAAGCCATGCCACTGATGACACTTATCAAGACACTGGAGCTCTAGCTGTAGGGTGGAATATTGTTGCACTCTAACAACCCCATTCAGAGCCGGAGAATTTGCTGACCAGGAGGGCGTGCAAAGATTCTTTACCGCTAGAAGCCATAGAATACGGGCTCACCATAGTCCATGCTACTTGGAACTTCTTGTTCTAGGTAGCGAATCTTTAACAACAACAACCACGCTAGAAGCCACTCTATAGATCATCTTAATAATTGGTACCGATGAAAAGTTCTAAATCTATATTATCTAGAGCGCTGACGTGAGAGATACATAATAATCTACACGTGGACAATATTAGAGGGGCTGGTCCCAAACCTCCACACAGAAATAACATCACATGAGACCAGAAGGCATGGCAGGATGTGCAGAATACCCCCGTTGAAGAGCAGAGGTGCAACAGGTACTCTGAGAGAGAACTCTATCAACATCAAAGGTCCGAGACTGTTCAACACGCTTCCGCTACACATAAGGGGCATAACTGGCCGACCTCTCACAGTGTTCAAGAGAGAACTGGATAAGCACCTCCAAAGGATACCTGATCAACCAGGCTGTGACTCATACGTCAGGCTGCGAGCAGCTGCGTCCAACAACCTGGTTGATCAGTCCAGCAACTAGGAGGCCTGGTTGTGGACCGGGCCGCGGGACTGTTGATCCTCGGAAGCTACACAAGGTAGATCGAAGCTCCAGGAGCCGCGTAAACTAAGCCACGCTCCAGGAACAGTGTAAACTAAGCCACGCTCCAGGGGCAGCGTAAACTAAGCCACGCTCCAGGAACAGTGTAAACTAAGCCACGCTCCAGGGGCAGCGTAAACTAAGCCACGCTCCAGGAACAGTTTAAACTAAGCCACGCTCAGTAGTGAATAAGGAGACAGATTGAGGTAAAAAAATTTCAGACACGGTTGGGCACTTCCATGCCGACTTGACCCTGTTGGGCCAGAACGTCCATTCCTCTTATTTGGGTGGTTAGGTTAGGGCACAGTCAGCGCGCTCCTGGCTGGCTGGCGGTGGTGGGGTGGTGGTCCCCCCTGGGGTCCCGGGGGGACCACCACCAATGGTGTACCTGAGGAACTGGTGCCCTATCCTAACCTGTTTTTTTGCACGATTTGTCTCGAGCTTTTAAGATGAGTCTAGGGCCTCAAGGAGGGGGTCTCTACTTATGAGAGGTACCGAGGATGAATGTACAATAGTTGGAAACCAAAAAAATGCACTGGTGAAAGGCATATAAACGTTTTTTGGAGTATTTAATGGCGCTAGTATATGTGTGCGTGTGCGTGTTTTTTTTTATGTAAATACAATATATCTGGGTTTTTTAATTCCTGCTGAGAAGTGTATCTGAAATAAAGGGTTTTGTCTTTACATTTGGTAAGGTTTCAATAATCAGGTAAAAAATAAAAATGAGAAAGACTCGAGTTATATTTTTTCATTTACTCCAGATTATTGTCCCCATTTTCTCTATATTCCGTTTCACAGAAAACATCTTCACGGGCGGTCGAGTCCCGTTTTCGTCTATGGGGAAACTCAGATAATTGACAGAAAAAAATATATGCAAGTTCCATTTTTATTTCCAAACACTGGATAGTTTAATTATTAAGATCGGGAGTTTGCTTATTATTCAGATCTGGGAAACAACAACGTATTATTATTTCATGTTTTTTTTTTTTTCATCCAAACATATAGAAACAAGTATTTATGTTTTAATTTTAGAGGAAAGAACATTATCAAATATTTGTTTTGTTTTTGTTTTTTCATAGGAAAGAGCAAACATCAGAAAAGACATAATTCATTCATTCATTCAGTATTATAGATATTCCCCCCACCGGTAAATTAAAGACATTATTTATTTTCATCGTTAGTTCTTTTTTATTGAACAAATAAAAAACCTACAATACACATAACTACAATATATATATATATACGCACACACACACACACACACACACACACACACACACACACACACACACACACACACACACACACACACACACACACACACACACACAACTGCATTAATGTTAAGCTAATTTTTTTTTTCGGGCAACACCCAAGGTTGGTTTTAATGGTCAATGGAGGCAGTCGCAGGTGGCAAATTGCTTTTTAATGCGCACGTGCCCCAAACTGGCGATCTCCCAGGGACCTTTCAAAGATAATTACCAGTACAGGTAGTTGCCAGTGACGAGCTGCCCTCTGGGGTCAATTTTAAGTAGTTATCCTCGGGGGAGGGGGAGTGGTTGTGCTCCACATCAGAACCCCAGGTATCCACAGTCTCACACTGCCTCGCCACCAACACACGGCCAGATGGTTCGCAACCTAATCAAATGCGTCCAATGCGGACAAATTTGCCACAACATTGGTAAGCCACAACATTGGTAATTTGCCACAATATTATATATATATATATATATATATATATATATATATATTTATTTATTTATTTATTTATTATTTACTTATTTATTATTTTTTTTCACACATAGCCATTCACCATGCCACAAGCCCAGGCTGTGCATTACCCACCAACGAACTCTGGAGCAGTGATTCGGACCCATCGCCAAACCCGCGAGTTTGGTCTCCCGACTTATTCAGCGATTGTGATGACCCAGAATCGTCGCCCTCGCCACATACTCCACAATGCTCAGGCATGCCCCCCGATTTCGACCCTCGACCGTCAAGAACACGCCGCTATAAACGTGAGTTATTACTATTATTTATTTATTTATTTATTTATTCACATTATCAACGCCGTTATTGAAAAAGAGATAGAGAGAGAGAGAGAGAGAGAGAGAATATATATATATATATATATATATATATATATATATATATATATATATATATATATATATTCACGCCTCTTAAAAGAAAAGAAAAAAAAAAAACATTTTTTTTTGTCTCCCACCAGGGCAACCATATCGACTGCTAATAC
Organism: Procambarus clarkii; assembly: GCF_040958095.1. NCBI lineage: Eukaryota > Metazoa > Arthropoda > Malacostraca > Decapoda > Cambaridae > Procambarus > Procambarus clarkii. The sequence goes on from NC_091193.1 coordinate 25,697,865, forward strand.
AACGACAGCGGCAACAGCAGCAGCAGCAGCAGGATGCCCAGCCAACATCACCCAGCTCACCAATCAACACACGAGTCAGGTCTCCCGACATGTTCAGCCCCACGCCAGATTTTGAACAGGATTTCTCACCTAAAACACCCCCATACTTGGCGGACGATGACGATTCCGACCCCGAACCGCCACCACCAAGAACCCGCCGCTACAAACGTAAGTTATTTTTTTTTTTTTTTTAATTATTATTATTATTATTATTATTATTATTATTATTATTATTATTATTATTATTATTATTATTGCGAGTGCTAGAGAGAGAGAGAGAGAGAATCATATAGACACCTCTTAAAAGGCTATTCCTTCCAGGGCTGCCATATCGCACTCTAATTCAACAACAACAACAATGCGAGGAACAACAACAACACGCACACGCCTCGCCCAGCTCCTCGGTCCATATGCGCGTCAGATCCCCCGATTTGTTCGAAAGTTATAGCAGCGACCAGTCAACATCATCGCTTCGGCGTGGGGGGCAGCATAGGGAACGTGAGTATTTCACATTTTTTTTTTTTGTTTTTGTTTTTTGGTGTTGTTATGTGATCTCGATCGCACCACTCGCTCAAAAAAAAAAAAAAAAAAAAAAAAAAACAGACGAGGGCATGCCAATATTAATGCTAATTTTTTTTTTTTTTTTAAGACATCTCAATCAACAATCAACACACTCACACACAGTTATTAATACCTCTTTTTTTTTTTTGCAGACGCTGACAGTGACTCATCATCATCATCAAACCCAGCAGCCTCATCACCAGAGTCGGTCGACTCACCACCACCACCACCACCTTCCCCGTCCCCTCCCCCTCCTCGGGATATTGAAATTGTGAACATCATTCGCAATTTCAATGGGGCTTACACACGATATTCATTTAGCGTGCCAGAGCACGTGCGGGGTGATCCAGGGGCTTATTTACGAACATATCGCGCATTTTTCATTAATTTCGTCAGTGGATTGTTTACTTTAGAACATCCACATATACGCGTCTTCCCTGATTTCACATTTGGGGTGCGGAGGCTCAACGTAGAGCCCGACGATGATTTTGATCCAGTAATGCACATGCGCGGGGAAATGCGTGCCATAACTCAAGAGGAAGTAGAACAGCTTGTTAATTTGTGGGTCGAAGAGATCGACAATAAACTAGAGGAGTTGCTAGGGGAACAGGAAGGGTCGAGTGTCGGGATAGAGTCGATTTTGGGGTTTTACATAAATGTGGCCCTTATCGAACACCCAATTCGACTGGGTTCATTCGTAGATTACCCGGCCAAGTTACGGGGCAAAGGCCACGTATTCAACCCCCGAGGGGAAGCCAATATTTGCCTTATGCAGTGCATCGCCGTGCACAAATGTTTGGCCCGCGGGCTCCTTTATAACGACATCAAAACTCGGGCCAAATCTGGGCGATGGTGTCGCCGACAAGTAAGATGGAGTAATAATATAGGCACCCCAGTATCTTTTGACGACATCGCCAAAGTCGAAGATTTAAACAGGTCTTCTATATTTATTTATGTTCTGGTAAAAGGAGATAATGGTCGTCATTACATTAGTTTGGCTAGAAAAGGCCGTGGGAATTTTAAGGATGTCATATCTTTACTTATGCTGGAAGGCCAACATTTGGTCCTCATCAAGAACTTTACCAAATATGTGCGTAATATGAGGTCTCATTCGGAAAACATCCCAGCTGATTATGAATTTTGTCACAGCTGCCTCATCGCCCTCCCACCCCATCAAATGCTCGAGCATGAATCAACTTGCGAGGTCAAACAAACGTTGCATTTTCCTCCCCCTGAAAAGAAAATAGAGTTTAAACATTTCGGGCGAGCGTACGGGCCAAGCCACACTTGTTACTATGATTTCGAGTGTGCCCTGCAAAAGGATAGGCCACAGGGCATAATCGAAGCACGTCACAGGGCCATTGCATATGCGTACATAATCATAGACCGTCGCTATAATATCGTAGAAAAAGATTTCTACCTCGGGCCTAATTCTGCAACCCATTTTGTTAATAAACTATCCTCCTCGTGGGCCAGAATAACGCGAGAACAGCCATATTACCATCTGCACATGTCCAATGAGCAAATGGAAAGTTACAAGAGTCAGACCATGTGCGAGATATGCGACGAACCTTTCGGGCCCAAAATCGTCAAAAATAGACACCACGACCATTCACTGAGCGAACATAATTACTTAGCCGCCCTATGCTCTCGCTGCAATCTCCAGTGCAAAGATGGCTACAAATACTTGCACGCATTTTCACATAATGCGGCGTATGATTTAGGGGTTTTGTTAAACGAGTTAGGAAACGTGCCCAAACGCAACGTAGACATTATGTCCAAAGACGGGTGTAAATTTATGAAAGTTGACATTGACTTTCTTAGATTTATGGACAGCTTAGCCTTGCTCAATGGGTCGTTGGCCAAATTAGCCAAGGAACACATCGACAGTGGCAAACCTACGACGTTCACTCTCGCCATGTTAGATAAGGTCCCTGCTGAGGCCCATAATTTATTGTTAACTGGCAAACAGTCCTTTTGTTATGATTACGTGTCAAATTGGGATGTATTAAATGAACCGCGGCTCCCCCCCAGAGATGCATTTTTCAATACCTTGACGCAGGAAGAGCTCCCTGAAAAAGAATACAAACAAGCGTTGGAGGTATTTAAATTAGCCAAGTGCCGCAATATTGGCGAATATCTCGTCTTGTATTTAAAAGTTGATACTGGCATTTTAGCAGACATTTTCACGGTGTGGCGACGCACTATGTTAGATCTTTATAGATTAGATATTGCATATTACCTCTCTTTATCTAGTTTCGCGTGGGACGCCTTCCTGTTCAAAAGTAAGGTGGTGCTAGATCCAATATCAGACCCTAGAATGTATGACCTCATTCGAAGGAATTTAAGAGGAGGCTTCACCTCAGTTGTAAAGCAATTGTCTACCGCCGAGAACCATTACACCGGGGCGGGGTCTAGCGAGGATGGAACCCACATCCTCTATCTAGACTTCAATTCACTCTATGCTACGTGCATGAGTGAAAAGCTCCCCACTGGCGGTTTCCGTTGCCTAACTGACGCCGAACGCGATGAAATGCTATTGCAGGGTTTGAGAAATATTGACTGCGATCAAGAGCGCGGTTATTGGATTTTGTGCGACACTAAACAAGTTTCCCCCGACGTAGCTAGATACACTGACGACCTGCCATTAATTTTAGCACACGCCGACATCGTGACGGAACAACTGTCAGAATACAGTAAGTCGATCCTAGTTGCAGAAAATCGCAAGCTGCCGCGCAATAATCGAAAACTCATTGCCACCCACGAAGCACAACGCGACTATTTAATTAGTCTAGATTTCCTTCAGCTTTTAATGCGACTAGGGGTGGAAGTTTCGCGCGTGCACACTATCTTTGAATTTGAGCAGAGGGCACACCTCAAGTCCTTCGTAGATAGTAATATTCGCGAGCGCACAAACTCGACCTGTGCAATTAAGTCTAAGGCATTTAAACTTGTAAATAACGCTATATATGGCAAATCTTTAACGAATTTGGAGCGTTATGCCAATAAATACTATTTAACCACAACTCGCAAACAGTTCCTCAAACACGCTCGCAGCCCGTTTTTCAAACGAGCGACTTTGCTGAGTGAGGACCGTGTCCTTTGCACAACCCGCAAAGATTCGCTCACTATTGATACGCCCACATATCTAGGCTTTCAAATTCTTCAAATAGCTAAAAGGCGGCTATATTCCTTTTGGTACGACACGGTCAAAGCAAAATATGGTGACAAGGCAAAACTGCTCTACACCGACACTGACTCGTACATTATTCAGCTTACTTGCAGAGATGCTTTTGAAGAGCTTAATAAGGCCCCGCTCATACGCCACATTGATTTTAGCAATTTCCCCGAAGATCATTCTCTATATTCAATCGCGCGAAAAGGCAAACTGGGTCTTTTAAAGTCCGAAGTAGGGTCTAAAATTATAACCCAGCTCGTTGCCCTTAAGCCCAAAATGTACTCGCTAGTGACGCTGGATAAACAGCACATTTGCAGATGCAAGGGGATCACACGACGCCAGCAAGCTGGGCTAGAACACTCATCTTTCATAGACGCCCTTGAAACAAACACAAGTCGGAGGTTTGTGACTAGGACTATTAGAAATGTTGGCGGGCAAATGTGCACATGCGTTACTGTCAAGAGAGGCTTATCCGCGTTTGATGATAAGCGATACGTAATAAGCCCCACTGTTTCACTCGCTTATGGTCACCCCGATATTCCACACGATCCAGAGGATGAGGAGGCAGTCATTAGTGACTTAGAGATGGATGTGGACGCGCAGGAAAATGTGGAACAAAATATACGCCCTGCAGGACGGCGTCATTACCCAATTTTCAATATGTGGGCCAAGAGAGATTCATTGGCCCAAAACCTATTCCCAAACTTGCTGTGAAATATGCTCGCTCCTCTGCATTTAAAAAAAAAAAAAAAAAAAAAAAAAAAAAACTGTTTGCATTCTCACATTAGTGCGTGTTATTGTTTTTATTGTTGTTATTATTTTATAATGTTATAAGGGATGTTATTATTATTATTAATATTAATATTAATATTATTATTATGCCTATAGATTTAAGCTTGTAAATATGTATATATTATGTTTTTGTTTCAATAAACAAACAAAAAAAAGTACGTATTTTTAATGTTTTCTTTGTCACGCCCTAAGCTTGTATATCTATCTATCTATCTATATAAATATATATATATATATATATATATATATATATATATATTATGTTTATGTTTCTATAAAAGAAAGAAATGCATGTTTTTTTTTTTTTATATCCCCCATATATATATATATATATATATATATATATATATATATATATATATATATATATATATATAACATTCCACAGTGTGCATATTAAACAGTAGAGACTCAGCCCCCAACATGGAAAGACCTGATGAGATAATATCTCAAGCCCATGTTAACATCTTCAGGGAACCATGTCGGATGATAATAGCGGGTTATTCAAATGCAGGGAAATCATTTTTATGCAACAAACTCGTGCACAAGTACCATGAAACATTCGCTCGAATAATTATATGTGGTGGGGGATATCCCGAGTTGATGAACAATCCACGAATTAATAGAAAAATTGTTGCTCATTCCAGCATTATTGATCCTTTGGATGAGCAAATGGGTAATTCCCCAATGCTGATAATAATCGACGATCTCTTTACTGAAAGCGCAAATTCAAAAATTGTTTCTGATATTTTCACCAGGGGACGTCATCATAACATCTCTGCCATATTGATCACGCAAAATATATTTTTCCCTGGAAAATATTCTAGGAACATAAGCCTAAACGCCTCGCATTTCTTATTAGTCAAATCAAGAGATCTTTCTCAAATTGAGACTTTGGGACGTCAAATATTTGGGAAACAGGATTCAAAGAAATTTCTAGAAATATATAAAAAGGTCATAGCCAAACCCTATGGTTATTTATTTGTAGATCTGGGGTCAAGCACACCCGCCAGCATAACTTTGCGCGGGAATATTGTCGAAGAGGAACCATTTGAAATAGTTTATCAATGGTGAGCAAGAAACAGCAAATACTCGATCGAGTTTATAATGATCCTACTTCCACTGGGGGATTTGGAGGCGTGCAGAGATTATATAAAGCAGCTAAATTACTTAATTCTGACATAACACTGGCCGATGTGAAAGATTACTTAAAATCCTCAGACGCATATACGCTGCATTATTTACAACCTAAAAAATTCGCGCGTCGACGAGTTTTGAGTCCTAAACCACGGGTTTATGTGTCTGTTGATCTAGCAGAAATGGGGAAGTTGGCAGGGATGAATAATGGCATCAAATATCTGCTCGTTTGTGTGGACATATACTCCAGGTTTGCTCAAGTAGTGCCACTAACTAGTAAAGACGCGAACATTGTGTGTAGGGCACTAAAATCTATACTAGAGACACCTCACTCGCGCGGGGTGCGGAAAATTAATTCAGATCGAGGGGGCGAATTTTACAACGCGCGTGTGAAAAAGATGTTGGCCTCTAAGAAAATTGTGCTGTATAGTGTATTTTCTCAGGAAACAAAAGCATCCATAGCCGAAAGATTCATACGCACTTTGAAAACTAAGCTTTACAAGTATATGACTTCGCACAACACATTGAAATATATAGGGGTGCTGCCTGACGTTGTAAAAACATATAATGTCTCGCCACACCGAGGGTTGGGGGGCAGAACCCCCAGAGAGGCGCATGCTTTAACAAAACCAAGAGAGATTGTTAATCTATTTAACTTAATGTATAAAAACCCAGGCAAAACATCGCGGGGCATCATTCCACAGCTGAAGGTTGGCGAAACAGTACGCATTACTTTATCTGATCGCGTTTCGAAATTTAAAAAAGGTTTCAAACAGCAGAATACGCGAGAAATCTTCACAATCGCGCGAGTGGACAATAGCCAGAGGGTCCCTTTATACTATTTGAAAGATTTGAACGGTGGCAATATTGACGGAGGGTTTTATAGACAGGAACTAACCCTCACCCATTTGCCCGCCGCCTTCAATATTGAAAAGGTTTTGAGCAAGAGAGAAGTCGACGGTCAGTTGCAATATAAAGTCAGATACGAGGGTTATGATCAATCATTCGACCAATGGGTCGACGCCGATGACGTACTGAAACTATGAAGGAGCCTTTAGTTCAGAAATACTGGGATCTGATAAGACTATTAGCCGGTCTTAAGTACTCCAGCAGAAAGAAATTAATTGAAAAATTCAAAAAGCCACACATAAATTGCCTATCGGAAATATTTAAAAATCTTTTAAGAAATAAATTGCCCGTGCCTAGCGAGGTTTTAAAAAAACTGAAAAAATATAGTTCATTAATTCGTGTTGTAGCTTGCAAGAAACCTTCCACGGCAATTAAAAAAAAAATATTAACTAGCAAACGGGGTGGTAATATCCTATCTATTCTCCTTCCCATTGCCGTTAATCTGTTGTCGCGATTATTTACCAAATGAGAGAGTATTATTTAGTCCCGCGGAAAATAATGGACGAGCGAGTGCCGGCCACTTTGCCGACAGTGCCAGAGATATCGATGCCAACGCCCCCGCAACAGACAACTGAGAACGCCCAGCCCGAAAGATCTAATCCTACTGTAGCACATCTGATAAATCTGAGATTAAAAGCGATACATCACGAATATGCAAGGGCACTTTTAAAATATTTCGACGAGAGCGGGCTTGTTAAATGGGACGTTAATGGCAATATAATGAGTCCTGTGACTGGCTTGCATATAATTAATGATATTATATATGGGATGACGGTCCACAATGCTTTATTTGCCCCTACTAAACTACCTCTTGCAAAATTATTTTTTAATGTGGCTTCAATTCCTATGGATCTATTTAGAAACACTGCGGCTCGCAGACAGGTTAACGATGAGGGAATTAACAGGAGACGGGGCGTGGCTGTTTCGACCTCTGACCTCCCTCCTAAGCGGATCAAGGTCGGTGGTCGCGGGGATCGGGTCGCCCCCTCGTGGTTGGCTTATTAAAAACAAATTACGGCGATTTGAGCATTTATTCATTGCCCACCTGTGACCCGGTACTGATGCCAGAATGGACACTCACATTATATACGCGACCAACGTTGCCAATGCAGATTTGTATCCTGATAACATTCCCAGCTCTTTTTCAAATCGCTTGTATAAGGAATTAAATTTGAATCCCAAGCGCGCCTATGAAATGTGTTTACAGAAATTATTGCTCCCCACATCTCATTACGTGATTATGAAAGACGATCTAGAGAGTTATGTGAGGGTTGGTTTAATATGCACCAATGTACAAATGACGGGCTTTAAACACACCTATTCGAAGTTTTTACTGAAAAACAACATTTTGGCAGGAAGCATAAAGGAAATTAATAATGCAATTAACAATGAAATAGCCAATATATTGTCAAGCAAGGAATTGAGTTTTATAGATAAAGCTTATAAAAAGCTGTATCCAAAATATGGAACAACGTATATAAAATACGATTCAAGCCATAATCGCAATAAATTTAGTGCCGTATACAGCGACGCCATAATGTCGCAGTTCCAAAGACCAGGTGAAGAGATATATAATATGGTTTGCCGAATTTCGCTATCGTTCGGGCGTGCGATCGGGAAGGTAATAGGCACCGAGACAGGTGAGGATTATGTCATATATTTAATCAGGGGTATAAAATATGAGACAGGCAAGGAAACTGATTTATGTGTCTACCCACCACAGCCGAGAGGAATGATGGATAATTTGTGTATTTATTGCGACAAAATTATGCCTACGAGTTATGGTGATCAGTTAGTCAATATACTGGACGTTGTCTCTCTAAATGGGAGTGACGGTGGTAATAAGAAGTTATATAAACCTCTGAACACTTCAATTGTCGACAGTGTGAGCATTACAATGACCGATCAAGAAGGCAATCCTGTTTATTTCGATGCGCGAGGCTGCACGATTGCAGTTTTGCATATAAGGCCGACTTTGGGGGTTATATAATTGAGCGTTGAAGCCTATAATCTTCATTACCTCGCATCTAGTTGCAAAATGCGCGTCGATTTTACCCCGCCGTCGGTGGAGGAGTTATTAATACTCCTAACGCCCCCCGTTTCCGGGAGAGGGGGCGGTTTAGGGGACGTCCGCATTTTTAACAGTACTAGGCGTCATGTGCGAGGGGGTGGGATTTTTAGTTTCATAACTGGACTGGCGAAGCGAGCGGCACCATTCTTGATGAGAACCTTGGCCCCTGCTGCATTGAGTATGGGCCAGGATGTCGTGCAAGACATAAACAGTGGCGAACGCACATTGAAACAGTCGCTCAAACACAGAGGCCTAGAAACATTAAAACATGTTGGGAAGCAAATTGCGGGTGGGCGGGTCGTTAAGAAAAAAAAAAAAAAAAGGAACAGAAGGATTAAGACAAAAAAAAACAAAAAACAAAGCAAAACAAGAAATTTGTTCAGGAAAATCGACGGAGGGAAATATAATGACGTGTTTGCTTAAAAATTGAATCACTCTCGAAACAACTATTGACAAGATAGCATGGCGGGGCTACAAGTACCACTGGGGAATTATGCCGCTGCGATAACTGACGCCTTTCCCAAGCCGTTCTCCGCTAGGATGGTAGAGGCCACTATAGCCTCGCGTCAAACTATTGATGTTTTGCCAGTAAATACTGGGGGCAATAAATTTAGAGATGCGTATCTTGAATTTAACATTAAAGGCGTGAATGGCCACTTTCTAGATATGTCGTCATTGGCTTTGGAACTATCGCTAGCAGTAACGGGCGAAGATGGAGCTAGTGCGATAGGGGATACAGAAAATGTAACAATTAGTAATGGTCTATCACAGACTTTATTCAAATCTATAGTAGTGTATTTCAATGAGACTGTGGTCGAAACTAACTCTCTATTCTCATACTGGAGTTATATAAAGCTGCTGACTACTATTTCGGGGTGCGAAGCTGAGAGATATCGGAAACTAGCGCATTTCTTTAAAGGTAATGACCCCAGCAGATTTTCCAACGACTATTTTGCTGCAATGACTGAGGAAAGGGAGCAGCAAATGACTGAGATGAAAACTATGGGTGTGCACACATGCTTTAAATTATTGGCGGATGTTACTACAATTAGCGAATACGTTCTGGATAATGTGGATGTGCGCATTCGCCTAGAACTAAACCCGGATAAATGGATTATTCATAGCGAAAGGGATAATGCAAACTTTAAATACCATATTAAGATGGCGAGGTTGTGGATAGATCGCATAATGCCATACCCGGCCGGCTTAACGGCCATTAATAAGGCATTGATACAAAATAACACCCCGATAACATATACGTTTAACAAAACCCTATTAAAGACTCATATACTGGGCACAGGACAGCGGACAATTACAATGGATCAGCCCTGGGGAACTGTAGTTCCTGAGCGTTTATACATGATTATCGTAGATATGGAGGCAATGTCAGGAGGCTATACCCAGAACCCATTATATTTTGAGAATTGTCAGCTCACGAGTGTATTTATAACTCTGAATAGCACTACTTTATTTAATATTGCTTGCGCTTTTCCACACAACTGCGCAAAATTATATTATACGACGCTACAAGCTTTAGGTTTCGATAATGCCCATACGCTATCCTATGATGCATTTGTTAACGGTGGCACTATACTGGCTTTCAATTTACAGCCCGAAACTATAAAGGACGCAATGCCCCTGGAAGTGTCTGGTAACCTGAGAATTAGTCTAGAATTTAAAATGCCTGTGGTGGGAAATAAAGTCATTTTGCTTTATGGCGGCACCACTGGCATCCTGAAAATTAATGCGGAACGTAGAATAGTTTGTGATACGAGAGCGTAAAAAGCTATGAATTGTCTTGAAATTAACGAAGCGCTGAATGGGGTGTTGGGTCGGGAGGTGCAATATCTGGGATGTTATCTCGCCAATGATGCAAGAAAAATTTTGAAAAAGATCTATAACCATCCTGTGGTATTTATAATTAATACACTAGATGCAGAATCTGCAGATACAATGGGTCATTGGGTTACATTTTGTATAGCCAAAGCAATGACTAAGACAGAAATTGTCATTCTTGATAGTTTTGGAAACCCGAGAATTGAAACGTATTCGAAATATTTTAAGGTTATATTGAATAGCTTTGAAAAATATGATTTGCACATATTCAATGACAGAATACAGCAGTTGGAAACTTATTTCTGCGGGAACTATGCCTTATACTTCACCTACTATTTATCCCATCTAGGGGTGGGAAAAGCGCTTCGGAAATTTGCGCAGGATTTTAAATATGAACAACACAGCAAAAATGATGCTTTGGTTGTGAAATTTACGTATGATAACCTGAATATGCCACTCTGTCAAACAACATTTTGCCTGGGAGATGATTCCCAGGATGCGTGCTATAACCTGTGTGAGCAGGTGACCTAGCTTGCCTGAGGGGATGGGGTGTGGCGGGGGGTGAGGGAGGGGGTAGAGGTTTTAGGGGTATATATAAGCCCATTGAGGCCCATTGACTTAACTTGTCCACCGACGAACGCCCTTGGTTCTGGTCATCATTAGAAGCCCACAAGCGAAGTTTTTTGAAAATGGAATTTGCCCGTGGTGAGTTTTTTTTATTATTATTATTATTATTATTTTATTTTTTTTTTTTTATTATTTTTATTTTTATTTATTTTTTTTTTAACATAACTCTGATATAGGTGAGAACGTGTGTGTGTGTGTGTGTGTGTGTGTGTGTGTGTGTGTGTGTGTGTGTGTGTGTGTGTGTGTGTGTGTGTGTGTGTGTGTGTGTGTGTGTTTTATGTTTCTTGTTTGTGAATATAAAATTTTATTAATGTTTTTTTTTTTTTTTTTTTTTTTTTTTTTTTTGCAGAATTGTTAAACGGTTGCTCAAAAATTGAGGTAACTGGTGGGATCAATTTCAACTTTGGGACTGCTCTCATCCTGCCAGCTGGGGTGACGCCCCATGATGTAGCGGATATATTGAAGAGTAGTGGTGGTGCCAATGTTCTGCCGATGTGTCAAGCCCCCAAAACTTCATCAACTTCGCCTACGACCTCGCCTGAGACTACGGAGATGCCAGGGCCAGTGCCAGATGTCGTTGTGGCCACTATGCACCCCAAGCCGACGGTGCCCATGCCCCCGCCTGAGACGCGGCCGGTGCCAGAGCCCCGCCCCGCGGCCCGCCTTGTTGTTGACTCTATGGATTCACGGGTGCCGACCCAGGCGGGCCAGGACCATTCCCAATAACGGCAACAACAACAACAAAAGAGCCCATAGCTAAGAAGGCGAAGAGTGGAGAGATGGCTCTGAAAACGAAGGCAACAACAACAACAACAACAGAGCCCATAGCTAAGAAGGCGAAGAGTGGAGAGATGGCTCTGAAAACGAAGGCAACAACAACAACAACAACAACAGAGCCCATAGCTAAGAAGGCGAAGAGTGGAGAGATGGCTCTGAAAACGAAGGCAACAACAACAACAACAACAGAGTCCAAAGCTAAGAAGGCGGCGAAGAGTGGAGAGATGGCTCTAAAAACGAAAGCTTCGACAGCGCCTTTGATGAAGGACATTGCAAAGCCAACAAGTCGCCCTGTACAAGATTGTCAAATAACCTGGGAACAGCCTGCACAGGGGCCCGCACCGGGGCCTTGTCGGGCTAGGCTATCTACGCGAGGCCAACGCAAGAGGACGACGACGACGACACCATATGATAAGAAGTCGAGCAACCGCGAGGCTTCCCCCCAACCATCCACCTCGGGATATGTGCCTCCAACAAGACGCCCTAACCCGCCTCCCCCAGCGACCGCCAGCGGGAGGCCGTTACCCACATTAGCGAGAGTGAAGACGAGGAAGCCCGACAGACCCCCCAGAAATTAGCGACGGTGTGCCGCGTAACCCCTATGGCACCTAAGACACAAGAGCTGAACACGGGGGACATATTGTCTTCGCAGACCTTAAACGCCGCGGTCGAACGTTTAGTGAAAATCAATCGTTAGCCATGGAAGAGTTGGGCCTGGCTACGATTGACATGTTTACTTCACAGTTCGAGCCGGTGGAGGGATTCGATGAAGAGGTCTCGGACCTCTTCGAGTGTGGCCAGAGAAAATTCTATGAGCCAGACTATGTAGAGCCCACTCCGACCATGGACTTGTTCACGCCGACCATGCACGAAGCAGCTTTATTGTCCTCGGGCGTCATGCGAAAACTTAATTAAATGAATGTATTGCAGTGTCATGTATATATATATATATATATATATTGTAGTTATGTGTATTGTAGGTTTTTTATTTGTTCAATAAAAAAGAACTAACGATGAAAATAAATAATGTCTTTAATTTACCGGTGGGGGGAATATCTATAATACTGAATGAATGAATGAATTATGTCTTTTCTGATGTTTGCTCTTTCCTATGAAAAAACAAAAACAAACAAATATTTGATAATGTTCTTTCCTCTAAAATTAAAACATAATACTTGTTTCTATATGTTTGGATGAAAAAAAAAAAAACATGAAATAATAATACGTTGTTGTTTCCCAGATCTGAATAATAAGCAAACTCCCGATCTTAATAATTAAACTATCCAGTGTTTGGAAATAAAAATGGAACTTGCATATATTTTTTTCTGTCAATTATCTGAGTTTCCCCATAGACGAAAACGGGACTCGACCGCCCGTGAAGATGTTTTCTGTGAAACGAATATAGAGAAAATGGGGACAATAATCTGGAGTAAATGAAAAATATAACTCGAGTCTTTCTCATTTTATTTTTTACCTGATTATTGAAACCTTACCAAATGTAAAGACAAAACCCTTTATTTCAGATACACTTCTCAGCAGGAATTAAAAAACCCAGATATATTGTATTTACATAAAAAAAAAACACGCACACGCACACATATACTAGCGCCATTAAATACTCCAAAAAACGTTTATATGCCTTTCACCAGTGCATTTTTTTGGTTTCCAACTATTGTACATTCATCCTCGGTACCTCTCATAAGTAGAGACCCCCTCCTTGAGGCCCTAGACTCATCTTAAAAGCTCGAGACAATCGTGCAAAAAAACAGGTTAGGATAGGGCACCAGTTCCTCAGGTACACCATTGGTGGTGGTCCCCCCGGGACCCCAGGGGGGACCACCACCCCACCCACCGCCAGCCAGCCAGGAGCGCGCTGACTGTGCCCTAACCTAACCACCCAAATAAGAGGAATGGACGTTCTGGCCCAACAGGGTCAAGTCGGCATGGAAGTGCCCAACCGTGTCTGAAATTTTTTTACCTCAATCTGTCTCCTTATTCACTACTACGCTCCAGGGGCAGCGTAAACTAAGCCACGCTCCAGGGGCAGCGTAAACTAAGCCACGCTCCAGGAGCAGCGTAAACTAAGCCACGCTCCAGGGGCAGCGTAAACTAAGCCACGCTCCAGGGGCAGCATAAACTAAGCCACGCTCCAGGGGCAGCGTAAACTAAGCCACGCTCGAGGGGCAGCGTAAACTATGCCACTCTCCAGTAACAGTGTAAACTAAGCCACGCTCCAGGGGCAGCGTAAACTAAGCCACGCTCCAGGGGCAGCGTAAACTAAGCCACGCTCCAGGGGCAGCGTAAACTAAGCCACGCTCCAGGGGCAGCGTAAACTATGCCACTCTCCAGGAACAGCGTAAACTAAGCCACGCTCCAGGGGCAGCGTAAACTAAGCCACGCTCCAGGGGCAGCGTAAACTAAGCCACGCTCGAGGGGCAGCGTAAACTAAGCCACGCTCGAGGGGCAGCGTAAACTAAGCCACGCTCGAGGGGCAGCGTAAACTAAGCCACGCTCGAGGGGCAGCGTAAACTAAGCCACGCTCGAGGGGCAGCGTAAACTAAGCCACGCTCGAGGGGCAGCGTAAACCAAGCCAAGCTCGAGGGGCAGCGTAAACCAAGCCAAGCTCGAGGGGCAGCGTATGGCTACAAGGTTCATGGCTGCCATCACTGCAAGGTTTAGCACCAGGAACTTGAGGCAACCCGCCCTCTGACGTAACTTTACCTACGGCCATAAACTGATGTATGAGAAAATGATAACGACTCGCGAAATTGACATAATGTCTCGTTTTCTGTCCACGGGTCCTCTGGTGGGTTTGGTTAGGGCACTTAATACGACAGCTTCTTGTCACTGGGAAGGCTGGCGAGAACAGGCCGCTTAATGGTCATTGAAGAATGAAAACATCACTAAACCGTCACCTGAATCACAGAGTGCTGAGCTCGTTTGTCATCCGTCTCTCTCTAACTGTTGCAGGATCATGTAATCTTGTTGTCATTGCCTGCCCCGTATATCTCCCCCTCTCCCTCCCCCTCTCCCTCTCCCCCTCTCCTCCTCCCCCTCCCCCTCTCCCCCTCCCATCCCCCTCCCCCTCCCCCTCTCCCCTCCCCCTCTCCCCCTCTCCCCCTCCCCCTCTCCCTCTCCCTCTCCCCCTCCCCCTCTCCCCCTACCCCTCTCCCCCTCTCCCCCTCTCCCCCTCCCCCTCTCCCCCTCCCCCTCTCCCCCTCCCCCTCAACCTCTCCCCCTCTCCCTCTCCCTCACCCCCCCCCCCCGGTCTCCGTGTACCGGGCAGCCCAGGAGTGTAACTAGTCAGGATGAGTTTGCATAATTTTGAATTTCCATTTTAATAATTCTGTCATAGAGGCTTCCAGTAGCCAGGGGCCTGCATGGGGAAAAACTAACTTTTCCTGTTCACTGGTTCGACTCCCGCCTGAGGTTGATGGAGCCGCTGGCACCTGAAAGCTGCCTGCCACCTCCCTCCCTCCCTCACTCGGGTCCACAAAAACAAAGTAGCAGGTGGAGTGTGACGAAGATAAGGCGGAGCAGAACACAATGGAAGCTCGGCCACTCGCCGCCCTGGCGCTGGTAGGCGTCTGACGTCCGCCAGACTTCCCTCTTAATGGTACCATTGGTCACCTCCTGCAGTCCTTGTATGGGGGGGGGGCATGTAATAATGGCAGCTCTACCAGGCTCTGTAAACTTCCCCGCGCTGCTGTTATCACATATACAATTGTTTTATTTTTCAATGTATTTTAAGAACCATTCGTTAAGTGGAAGATATATTATATTTTTATTTACTCAAGATGTGAGCAATATAGACTCGTCAAGTTATGACAAGATGTTGACGATATACTAAAGATAATGTCCTTCATATTTGTATATGTTGAAGGTATGCTGGAGATGCGTTCATTACGTGTTGAGGATACGTGGTGCTGCCTCTCACGAAGCAGCTATATCCCCAGCAGGTTATATGTGACGACCAGCGTGCAGCGTGCCCCCAGCAACGGGCACCCAGTACCCAGCTACCAATACCTCGCCACCATTGTGAATATCACCACCATCAAGGATAATGCTGCCAGGATTGTATTAATATACCTGTCAGTATCTCCCCCCCCCCTGGCACTGGTATCAACCTCGACATATGAGGGACCCGCTTGTACACAGCGTTGGTCCCGTCTAGTGCAGGAGGAACAATGTCATGCAACATGCTTGAAAGGATCATCTTAAACCGACTGTTGCACAAAATAAGGAGGCTGGGGGAGGGGGTCAATGGATCTGTTAAAAGGACAGAGCACAGCAAACTGTATAGTTAATTACTTAGCTAATGATACACCTAAGTACTCTGTGTATTTGTTGACATTAGAGAACCATTCGACAAAGCACAAGTAAGTAATTATCAAAAGAAGGCACCAAACCGGGAAGGCTATGTAGCACCATCAAATGCGCAGAATAATCAGAGGGCGCTAAATATCACCAAGGATGCCAATATGAGAACAAAAACGCATAAGGCGAACGATATCAAAAGTATCCAAGTCACCAAGAATTCTATTGAGGGACAGGTGACCGCGAGGGGCGGTCGGAAAGCAAGACACATGCTCGTCCTGGAAGTCAGGATATTCAAGAAGGACATGCACGACTGTAAGAGGGACAATGCAACTAGGACAATAAGGAGCAGGGCGGCGCTCCATCAAGTGACCATGGGTTAAGCGAGCATGGCCAATATGCAACCTCGCCAGAGCTGTTTCCCATCGCCGGTTATTGTGGTAGGAGGACGGCCACGAGGAAACACAACATTTAAGAATACATAGTTTGTTACCAGTAACAGACGACCAAGAAGCCTGCCAACGGGTAAGAATGGAGGAATGGATAACCGGGTAAAAGTCGGAATATGGAATACCTTTACGAGAGATGGGACAAGAGCGGACAGCTTCCTTGGCGGCAGCATCCGCACGCTCATTTAAAGACACACCAATATGGCTGGGAACCCAACAAAACTCAACCGACTTAAATTTACTGTGGACAAGAAACAGCCAACGCTGGATCTCGACAACCACTGGATGAACCGGATTAAAGGACCCGAGAGCCATGAGGGCACTACGAGAGTCAACAATAACTACAAAGGAAGACTGACAACGAGAAAGCAGGAGACGAAGAGCATAGAGAATAGCATAAAGCTCCGCTGTAAAGATGCTAGTCTCCGGAGGAAAGCGACACATATAAGTGCAATCAGGAAAAACAACAGAGTAGCCAACACCGTCCGCAGACTTAGACCCATCAGTGAAGACAGAAACGGAGCGGGAGTGAGAAGAAAAGTGCTCAAGGAAAAGGCGTTTTAGAACCGTAGGAGAGGTAAAAGCTTTAGTGATGCAGGTCAAGGATGTACAAAAGTGCGGAAGGGGGACTCTCCACGGGGGTAAAGAAGGAACAACACGAGGAGAAACATTAGAAACACGAACGGAAAGAGAATCCTGTAAGCGAGATAACCGGACAGAAAGAGGGAGGTGGTGAAGAGGAACAGGAACCGCAGGAGGGGTAAAAGTTAAAGCACGACAGAGGCGAGAGGAAGGATGTTGTAAGGATCGCGCAAGATTGCGAAGACAGTAGCGATCACGGCGGTCCTGGAGAGACAGGAAGCCAGTGTCAACATACAAGCTAAGGACGGGAGTCGAACGACAGGCACCAGAAATGAGGCGCCACCCAGTATGGTGCAAAGCATCAAGACGGCGAAGAGTAGAAGGAGAAGCAGATGAGTAAGCAGGGCAACCATAATCGAGATTAGACAGGACGGGAGAGGAATGTAAAGCAAGGAGAGTGCGCCTATCTGCCCCCCAATAAGTATGGGACAATACCCGAAGGAGGGCAAGGGCCTTAGAGCACTCAACACGGAGGTAAGAGATATGGGGAGACCAAGACAAACGAGTGTCAAGGAATAACCCCAAAAGCTTCGCTGAATCTTTGTACTCAAGGGGATGACCATAAAGCGACAAAGAGGGACGAAGAACGACCCGTTTCCTAGTAAAATACATGGCACAAGTCTTAGAAGTACAGAACTTAAAGCCATGATCGATGGCCCAAGACGACACGGCATCAATCGCAAATTGAAGCCGGCGCTGAAAGAGAGGCGAATCATCACCCTAACAGCAAAGGGTAAGATCATCAACATAGAGAGCGGAGAAGACACCTGAAGGAAGAGAGGAAAGAAGACCATTGAGGGCAACCAGAAAAATAGTAGTGCTCAGAACACTACCCTGGGGCACACCTTCATACTGCTGAAAAGAGGGAGGAACGACGAGAGAGGAAGCTGCGGAGAAAGAGAGGGAGATGACCACGAAGGCCAAAAGAATGAAGCTGGAACAGAATATAATATCGCCAAGTGGTGTCGTAAGCCTCTTCCAGGTCAAAAAGGACGGCAACAACAGAGGTCCTCGCAGCAAAAGCAGTACGAATATAGACCTCCAAGTTCACCAGGACATCTGTCGTGCTGCGGCACTTGCGGAAACCAAATTGAGAAGGGGAGAGGAGGTGATGTTGTTCCAGGAACCACATCAGACGAACGTTAACCATACGTTCAAAGAGTTTGCAGACACAACTTGTGAGAGCAATAGGGCGAAAGTCCTTAGGGGAAGTACCCAGAGACCCCGGTTTGCGAACAGGGAGGACAACGGCATCGAGCCAGTCCTCAGGGACTGACGACGACTCCCAGATCCGATTATACAGACTCGGTAAATACCGAGACGTGCTCGGAGGGAGATGGCAAAGCATCTCATAATGAATACCATCGGAGCCCGCCGCCGTAGAACCGCAGAGGGCCAGGGCAGAACGAAGTTCAGAGAGAGAGAAGGGATCGTTATAGGAAAGTCGAAGACGAGTGCAGAAATTTAAAGGACGAGACTCAAGGACAGGTTTACGATGAAGGAAAGATTGGGGAAGATGAAGACCAGAGCTAACAGAAGAAAAGTGAGAACCTAGTTCGGTAGCGACCTGCAACGGGTCCACCACAAGAGTACCACGGAGGTGAAGGACCGGGGAAACATCGGGAAAGAACTTACCCGCTATCTTGCGGATACGCTTCCAGATCTGTGACAGGGGGAGTTTTGGACGTAATTGTGGAGACATAAGAAGTCCAACATTCACGTTTAGCCATACGGATGGCCCTACAGGCCACCGCACTCGCTTTCCATAAGAAAAGAAAAGAATCAGTCGTCTGCCGACGGCGGTGCCTCTTCCAGGCTGCACGCTTACAGCGGACAGCCCGAGCACAGTCCGCATTCCACCAAGGAACGCACTTCCGTGGACCCCGAGAGGAAGAGCGAGGAATAGAGCAGAGGGCAGCGTCGAAGACAGTGTCATGAAAAAGGAGGAGAGCGCGAGGGAGAGGCAGAAGGAAGAGGTCAGAGAGAGCAGCACTGAGGGTAAATAGGTTCCAGTCCGCCTTAGCAAACTGCCACCTAGGAAAAGAGAGGGAAGGGCGAAACGAGAAAAAGGAAACAAGGATGGGGAAATGATCACTGCCATGGAGGTCATCAAGAATCTGCCACGTGAAATCTAAGTAAAGAGAAGAAGAGCAGAGAGAAAGATCAAGACAGGAAAGGGTGCGAGTCTGAGAGTCCAAATGAGTGGGCCCACCAGAATTCAGAAGAGACAGGGAAGAAGAGAGGAGAAACGGCTCAAGAAGGCGACCCC
Source organism: Procambarus clarkii (assembly GCF_040958095.1). NCBI lineage: Eukaryota > Metazoa > Arthropoda > Malacostraca > Decapoda > Cambaridae > Procambarus > Procambarus clarkii. Next base: position 25,717,469 of record NC_091193.1, read on the forward strand.
GGGTATTCGTCAGAACATCACCCCAAAGAGAATGACGACAATTGAAGTCACCCAGCAGGAGCACAGGCTCGGCAAGGAGTCTAAGAGGTGTTTCAAATCAGGAAGAGAAAGCGGGACACTCGGGGGGGAGATAAATGGAACAAACTGTGTACCATTTCCCCACAAAGATACGAGCAGCAGAACAATGGAGAGGCAAAGGAAAAAGTAAAGGAACAAAGGGAACATCAGCACGGATCAAGAGAGCAGAAGAATTAGGAGCCCCAGCAACAGCTGGGGGGGGGGGGGAAGAGAAAGGAATAGCCACGAAAATGACCAGAACGAGCACCAAGCATCGGCTCCTGGAGACAGACACAAAGGGGCGAAAACCGCGAAATCAGAAGTTGGAGTTCGAGGAAATTGGCATAATAACCTCGAACGTTCCATTGAAGAATAGACATCGACGAGAAGGGAAAGGACAACAACAGAGAACAAGGAAGAAACAAAGGCGAAAGAGCAACACAGCACGTTAAAGAATATCAGGGTCAGCAAAGTCAGGGTTAGGGGGCATGGGTAAACTGAGCAAAGACGGAGGAAGGAAGCGGGAGAACAGACCAGAGGTGGGTGGGCGGGGTCCAGAGGAGGAGGAAGAGGAGACAACGGAGAGGAGCAGTCAAGGACAGCAGCAGGAAGAGGGGGAGTAGAAAGAGGGGAGCGCACCCCAGCAAGAGCAGCAACCGAAAGGGAAGCAGGGGCCAAAGAAACCTCCATAGCAGGAACAGGGGGCGCAAGCACAGAAATGGGAGGGAAAGAACCAACAGAGCCAGAAGTAGGAGCTGAGGAAGAAAGCGAAGCCTTCTTACCCGCCGGGGAGGAGGAAGGAGAGGAGCCAGGCTTACGCTTCTGACTTAGAGACCGGTGTCCCAGCAACTACGTACCGGGCAACAGATTACAGGGTCTCAACAGGAGAAGCTGAACGAGAGCACACGACGGCCGTTAGGAGAGCGATGGACAACCGCCTGGACCGACAGGCGGCGGGGAGAGCCAATAGATGGAGGAAGAGGATGGGAAGGAGGATCGGAGGGAGACGAGGAAGAAGACACAGGAGACACGACAGACCGGGTAGAAGGAAGGGGAACCCCAGACAGAGGACCAGGAGGGTGGACCCTTCGGGACAGAACTCAAAGGAACAGAGGAGGGGGCAGTGGGCATATCAGGGTCCAAGGCCCGGAAACGGTTGTGAGTCTGAGGAAGGAGGGAAGGACGAGGAGAGGAAGAGCGCAACACGCGAGCATAAGAGACCTTAGCATAAGGCGGGAGCTGGCGAACCTGGCGCCTCGCCTCAGGAAAAGATAAACGCTCCCGGTGCTTCAAGTTGAGGACGGTCGCTTCAAGCTTGTAATGGATACAGGCACAGGAGAAGGTAAGATGGGCCTCACCGCAGTTGAGGCAGCGAGCTTGGGGAGAAGTGCACTCCGACTTAGAGTGACCTTCACCCCCACACAAAGGACAGAGAGAGACAGTCCCAGAGCAGCGGAGGGCACCATGCCCAAACCTCCAGCACTTGTTACAAAGCCGAGGAGAAGGAATATACTCCTGGACAGAGCACCTAGCACCATCAAGAATGACAGAGGATGGAAGGGTCCTACCATCAAAGGTGATCTTCACAACACGAAGGGTTGACGGCGACGACCACGAGGGGGACAAGTAAACGAGTCAACCTGGAGGACAGAGTGGCCTTGGGCATCAAGGATATGCCGAATATCATCGTGGCAATCCTGCAGATTCCGAACACCGGTTGCAACATGGGGCGGGAGGAGAATAGTGCCAACACTGGCATTCATCTGAACGTTCTTGGAGACCTGAACAGGGATCTCGCCAAGGCAAGATAAGGCAGCCAAATGGGAAGCTGCATCCTGAGAAGGAGCAGCAACGACACGTGTAACGAGACGAGTGGGGTTGAAGGTAACAGACGCATCCACGGAATCAACAAGATGCCGATGGAGGGAGAAATCCTCAGGAGGCGCAGAATCAAGAGGGAGGAGATCAAAGTATTTGGCCCATGAAGCGGGACCAAACAAGGCCTGATACACGGCAGTACGGGAAGGAGTCGAGCGAGTGCGGCCGGGGCGCGGACGGTGTTGAGAACCCCCAGAGAGAGAGAGGTCAAAAGGCGCAGTAGTCACAACGAGAGACTTAGCCGCACCAGGGGACGAAGTGGTCACCACTGGAGGCTCGACCCAACCACAGAGGAGGGAGGGGAGCTGAGGGAAGAAGTCAGGACGGTCAAAGGAGGAGCAAGGTCGGGGCCCAACGCAGCAGGAGCTACAGAGCCCGGTCTTCCAATACAGGCCGACTCGGGGACTTGGTCGCCCACCCCACAAGCCTGAGAGGGTACAACGGAAACATTTATCGACAGAGACGAAGAGAAAGAAATTCATCCACGAATGTGCCCCCACACCCACCATGGAGCCACAATTAGAGGCAGGACACCCAACAGGAAGCTATCGCTGATCATGCCGGGGCCCCCTACGGGTGCGTCGTGAGTATACGCCCCACAAACGCCACCTTAAGAACTGTCAGTCCGTCGAGATCGGGTTCAGCGACGAAAGGGGGATTGACAATAAAAGGTTCCCCTCGCTCGAGACGTCGGGTACAACAGTTCTACGGGTGCAAGAGTATGCCTCCTCAAGCACCCGGGCGTCAAAATAGAAGTCCAAAGAAAGATCCAAAACAAGCAGAAGGTCGGCAGGAAACGACAAGCAGATAGGAGAAGAGGGGGGAGAAAAACGAAACAAAAGGAAAAGGTGCTCAGCACAATTGGAGAGGACGGCAGCAGGAGCACAAGGCTAGAAAAGGACAGAGGACTATTCCAAGGAGCATCACACTCCGGCAGCCGCCCACTAAGCCCCCCTCACGGCATCAACGAGTTGAGCGGAGAGGGGGGGGGGACAAAGCACAAAATATTGTGTTCCTGGACGAGCTTGCATGCATGGGTGTCAAGCGGAGACTCATGAAATTGATTGAGAGCTATCGCACAGGGAGGAAAGCTAAGGTCTGCTTCAATGGAACAGTCTCGAAAACAATGAATATGGACACAGAAATGAACAAATCCACTAGGGCTCATCCCGGCCCATGTGGCTTTGTTCATTTGATGCATCACGCTGCTGTGATCTCTGTGTGTATTGAAGTGAGGGCGAAGGGGTAGAACAGCTTGTTGGCAGAGCCCGAGTGCTCGGGGTAATTGTGTAAAACCCTGGTTTGTTTCTCGGAGAGGCTGCAAAATCCGTGTGAGGTCAGTGGAACTCCCGGTTACAATTCTTTCACCATGTCCTGGCCTAGTCGACTAAGGCCGCGTCTGGGATCATCCCGGGCGTAAGTTCGAACCATCATCATGGCTCTTATGGATTTACTGAGCAGTAAGTTCAGTAGAACTTCGGTTTCAACTCTTTTTAACCCTGTCGTAGCTCAGTCGATTAAGGCAGTGTCTGGGATGCTCCCGGACGCAGGTTCGAATCCTCGTCACGGCCCTTGTGGATTTGTTCTGAAAGCCTATTTCCCATGCACATGGGTATCCAAGCCTGATGCGATGTAAGTGTACTTCTGTTGTCCTACTGCTCCCTTTCATGAAACTAAGCAGTTCGTAATTGGTTGAATTCTTGTACCAACCCGCAGATCCTGATGTTGCAACTGCTGTGTTGTTGTCGAGAGTAAGTGATGATCCCGGGCTGGTGGGAGCATTTACTAACACCAAATGCCCCGGTCCACCTAGCAATAAGTATAGCTAGAGGTGTACCTTAGCTACATATACCCATTTTTAATTGATTTATCTTTATTTTAATTGGTTTTATCTTTAAATTAAGTCTGGGTGAAACATAAAAGAAAAATATGCTGCACAAATGATGCTAGGTAAGGGTAAGGGGTAAAAACTTCAGTAACGTTTGTCATTGAAAACAGGTTTATAATTATGACTATAAGGACTATTATAGCCTGTTAAAAAAGAGAGGGTGAAGAGCAGGGGATAGTGGGAGAGATGAAGGGGGATGGGGACTAAAGAGGGTCAAGGCGCAGATGGAAGAAGAAGGGTGGAATGTGAGGGTGGCAGGATAGACTGGGCACCAGTCTAACCCCCCACCCCCCAAATATGTGTGCATGTGTGTATATATATATATATATATATATATATATATATATATATATATATATATATATGTCGTACCTAGTAGCCAGAACTCACTTCTCAGCCTACTATTCAAGGCCCGATTTGCCTAATAAGCCAAGTTTTCCTGAATTAATATATTTTCTCTAATTTTTTTCTTATGAAATGATAAAGCAACCCTTTTCTCTATGTATGAGGTCAATTTTTTTTTATTGGAGTTAAAATGAACGTAGATATATGACCGAACCTAACCAACCCTACCTAACCTAACCTAACCTATATTTATAGGTAAGGTTAGGTTAGGTAGCCAAAAAAAGCTAGGTTAGGTTAGGTTAGGTAGGTTAGGTAGACGAAAAAACATTAATTCATGAAAACTTGGCTTATTAGGCAAATCGGGCCTTGAATAGTAGGCTGAGAAGTGCGTTCTGGCTATTAGGTACGATATATATATATATATATATATATATATATATATATATATATATATATATATATATATATATATATATATATATATATATATATATATATATGTTAAAAATGACCGAAAAGGTAAGAATAATAATTCTAACACGAATTTTTTCAATATTTCTTATTGTTTCTTTTCACTGTCGATGGTAATTGAAAAATCAATTCTCCAAAATTCATTTTTATTTCTAGTCTGATGCGATGCTTGAACGCGTTTCGTAATAACTTATTATATTTTCAAAGACTTTAGTTTACACACACACAACTGTAACCTGAAAACACTAAACAGAGTTTTACTTATACTAACACTAAACAGCTTATCCGTCTTACTTATACTCGCATTTGGGTGAGATGATATGGTGCAACAGTTTTGGATGAGGTGAACAAACTTGTGACAAATACAAGACTGAACACGAAACTATAGGTATTAATTGGATATGAGAGCATAAGAATGGAAGTAAGTGTAGAGGGCCTATTGGCCCATACTTCCTCTTGATGCTTCTATATTGGTTCGGAGTCTTGAAGTGGGTAGAATATAGAATATAGGTCCCCCCCCCCTCCCCCACCTCCAGAGGACAGCGTCGGGAGGGGGGCCGCCACGCGTGGTCTTACACACAACAACACAGAGTAACCTCACTCTCTGGTCGACATGTCCAGCTCTCAAATACTTTCCACTAGCGTCGACAAAGGAACCAGTGAGTCGCCGATCAACCAGTGATCCTGCTAATCTTGGGAGGTATTGTTCCCGGAAACATTGAATTGCATTATGTACATTGATGGCCATTAATTGTATGTACACATTTTACTTGTTATGATGCCTGAACAACACCCGGAATGTGTTGTATTGAATATTCTAATTCAATATAATCTTTCCCTGCTGTATGCTGAGTATTATAGTAGCAGTTCACTACTTTGAAGTTACTTGGCAGGTGCAGCCCAAGGGAAGATAAAATTACGAGTCGTCCTTGCGCAACAGGAAACTTTCACGATCACCAATAGGGCTTAACCACCGAGTCTTGCATAAGTGACTGAGGAATGTCCAGGGCCTATTACTAGGCTATATACTACTTAACAGATAAGCAGTATATAGTATTATACTAATCAATTTTAGCTGTAGACTAACATTATAACCTATTATGTTCATCAGGTATTTGATTAATAGGCTACGAACATATACCCTCAAATTATGTGAACAGGAAAACACATGGCAGGATAATCACAGAATATACTGTCCAATTTAAATTAATAATAAAATAACGTAAAATTAAGAATCTAATAATTTAATTAATAAATAAATTAACAAGTATAATTCTGCTGGGAAAATTCCCTACTCCTAGGGGGGGGGGGGGGGGGTGTGAGGGTGGTAGGTAGCCCTGGGGGTGTGAGGGTGGTAGGTAGCCCTGGGGGTGTGAGGGAGGTAGGTAGCCCTGGGGGTGTGAGGGTGGTAGGTAGCCCTGGGGGTGTGAGGGAGGTAGGTAGGAGGTACCTGGAGCTTTGCAATTACTTTATTCACTCTCGTGTTCAAGATATCCTCATAATGCACCCAAAATTTGCCTTATACATATACAGTATACAAAATACTAAACATAAGGTCCTGTACGACTAACCATCCTGCGAGATGGGGACTTCTAGTACCAATGTTACCTAATTCACTCGTGCTCAAGATATCCTCATCATGCACTTCAGAGTCTGCCAGTGCAGACTACTGATCACGTGCCTCCGTATGACTAACCATCCTGTGTGATGGGGACTTTAGCATCACGTAGATAGCGTTATGACACTGTACTCCCCTTCACATAGTCTAGGGCAGCTGCACAAATGCACATGTACCTAAAGTATTAATAAAAAAACAAAAGCGAGGAAGTACTACGAGGATATCTATAACAATAAAGACCTTGGGTCGAGGGCGACCTCTCAGCGTTTCCAAGCTCTTAAACTGATTACCAAATATAAACTAAACCATTTACGATTGATGAAAGATGTAGAGGTTTCGAGGTTTCCACATTACCAGCGACGTCCGACACCTGTCCCATAGCAATTCCGCTTAATATATATAATTCTCTTGTGCCTGAGCCGCGGACGACAGTGTCCAGGCCTGGCCCGGTAGCGTGACAGGTTCCCGGTAGCAGCACTGAGATGACGGAGGTAACATCTGTGATTAGGATAGCATTGCCACCAGGGATTGTGTGGTGGTCGCTAGGACGCCAGCACTGGTCGCTAGGACGCCAGCACTGGTCGCTAGGACGCCAGCACTGGTCGCTAGGACGCCAGCACTGGTCGCTACGACGCCAGCACTGGTCGCTACGACGCCAGCGCTGGTCGCTAGGACGCCAGCACTGGTCGCTAGGACGCCAGCACTGGTCGCTAGGACGCCAGCACTGGTCGCTAGGACGCCAGCGCTGGTCGCTAGGACGCCAGCACTGGTCGCTACGACGCCAGCGCTGGTCGCTAGGACGCCAGCACTGGTCGCTAGGACGCCAGCACTGGTCGCTAGGACGCCAGCACTGGTCGCTAGGACGCCAGCACTGGTCGCTAGGACGCCAGCACTGGTCGCTACGACGCCAGCGCTGGTCGCTAGGACGCCAGCACTGGTCGCTAGGACGCCAGCACTGGTCGCTAGGACGCCAGCACTGGTCGCTAGGACGCCAGCACTGGTCGCTAGGACGCCAGCACTGGTCGCTAGGACGCCAGCGCTGGTCGCTAGGACGCCAGCGCTGGTCGCTAGGACGCCAGCGCTGGTCGCTACGACGCCAGCGCTGGTCGCTAGGACGCCAGCGCTGGTCGCTACGACGCCAGCGCTGGTCGCTAGGACGCCAGCGCTGGTCGTGGAAACAAAAGCCAGTTCTTAAATGAAAGGCGTGCGGCAGAAAATTAGATCTTAGGCTGTGTGGACTGAAGCAACGTTGTGAGACATGTAACCTGGTGACGCGCGGTGACGTGACTCACACCAGGCTGTCTCTGGTGACGGGAGGTACACCAACACACACAGTGTGTGACGACGGTACACCAACACAGTGTGTGACGACGGTACACCAACACAGTGTGTGACGACGGTACACCAACACAGTGTGTGACGACGGTACACCAACACAGTGTGTGACGACGGTACACCAACACAGTGTGTGACGACGGTACACCAACACAGTGTGTGACGACGGTACACCAACACAGTGTGACGACGGTACACCAACACAGTGTGTGACGACGGTACACCAACACAGTGTGTGACGACGGTACACCAACACACAGTGTGTGACGACGGTACACCAACACAGTGTGGCGACGGTACACCAACACAGTGTGGCGACGGTACACCAACACACAGTGTGTGACGACGGTACACCAACACACAGTGTGTGACGACGGTACACCAACACACAGTGTGTGACGACGGTACACCAACACACAGTGTGTGACGACGGTACACCAACACAGTGTGTGACGACGGTACACCAACACAGTGTGTGACGACGGTACACCAACACAGTGTGTGACGACGGTACACCAACACAGTGTGTGACGACGGTACACCAACACAGTGTGTGACGACGGTACACCAACACAGTGTGTGACGACGGTACACCAACACAGTGTGTGACGACGGTACACCAACACAGTGTGTGACGACGGTACACCAACACAGTGTGTGACGACGGTACACCAACACAGTGTGACGACGGTACACCAACACAGTGTGTGACGACGGTACACCAACACACAGTGTGTGACGACGGTACACCAACACACAGTGTGTGACGACGGTACACCAACACACAGTGTGTGACGACGGTACACCAACACACAGTGTGTGACGACGGTACACCAACACACAGTGTGTGACGACGGTACACCAACAGTGTGTGACGACGGTACACCAACAGTGTGTGACGACGGTACACCAACACAGTGTGTGACGACGGTACACCAACACAGTGTGTGACGACGGTACACCAACACAGTGTGACGACGGTACACCAACACACAGTGTGTGACGACGGTACACCAACACACACAGTGTGACGGTACACTAACAAAGATCTATGTTAATAAGTAATTTGGAACTTGTCTACCAGCCAGCCAGCCAGTTAACCTTTCTAAGAGAGCCAATCACGGCCACACCCAGCCTGGAGGCTCCCACTTCTCTCCTTAACCAATCACGCGGCTTCATGCAACCCCAATCTGTCTTAAGTCGCCTCGATTGTACCACACCTCTCTATAATTAACCTGTGGAGGCAGCTGTGGGCGGTGGTGGTGGTTGTGGAGGCAGCTGTGGGCGGTGGTGGTGGAGGCAGCTGTGGGTGGTGGTGGTGGAGGCAGCTGTGGGTGGTGGTGGTGGAGGCAGCTGTGGGTGGTGGTGGTGGTGGAGGCAGCTGTGGGTGGTGGTGGTGGTGGAGGCAGCTGTGGGTGGTGGTGGTGGAGGCAGCTGTGGGCGGTGGTGGTGGAGGCAGCTGTGGGCGGTGGTGGTGGAGGCAGCTGTGGGTGGTGGAGGCAGCTGTGGGCGGTGGTGGTGGAGGCAGCTGTGGGCGGTGGTGGTGGAGGCAGCTGTGGGCGGTGGTTGTTGTGGGTACTTACTGTACTGTGGGTGGTGCTGGTACTTACATAACCCTAAGTGAGGGAATTTTGTTTTGATACTGGGCGTACGGCTCAACCACGTGAGGGTTAAGGCTTACTAACCTTCAAGGTAGTATTGTATTCTGTACGTCATTCAGCCTTCAACGTTGTCTAGGAATTAATTAAATTCACAGTGTATATACGCCTTGAAGCGCCTAGCTCTTCATGCAGGTCGTTAACACGATTTGAATAGCGTGAAATTTGAAGTGGTTCTGAATAAGTAGATGTGTTCTAAACAAGACAAGTAAGTAATTGTCAAAAGAAGGCACCAAACCGGGATGGCTATGTAGCCTTCCCGGTTTGGCCGACACGGCATCAATCGCAAGTTGAAGCCGGCGTTGAAGGAGAGGCGAATCATCACCCTGACAGCAAAGGGTAAGATCATTGACAGAGAACAGAGAAGACGCCTGAAGGAAGAGAGGAAAGAAGACCATTGAGGGCAACCAGAAAAAGAGTAGTGCTCAGAACACTACCCTGGGGCACACCTTAGTATTGCTGAAAAGAGGCAGAGGGAGCGGTACCAAGCCTCACCACAGTGGAACGACGAGAGAGGAAGCTGCGGAGAAAGAGAGGGAGATGACCAAGAAGGCCAAAAGAATGAAGTTGAGATAGGATATGATATCGCCAAGTGGTGTTGTAAGCCTTTTCCAGGTCAAGAAGGACGGCAACAATGGAGGTCTTCGCAGCAAAAGCAGTACGAATATAGACCTCCAAGTTCACCAGGACATCTGTCGTGCTGCGGCACTTGCGGAAACCAAATTGAGAAGGGGAGAGGAGGTGATGGTGTTCCAGGAACCACATCAGACGAACGTTAACCATACGTTCAAAGAGTTTGTAGACACAAGTTGTGAGGGCAATAGGGCGAAAGTCCTTAGGGGATGTTCCCAGAGACCCCGGTTTGCGAACAGTCTCTGTATTTACCGAGTCTGTTAAATCGGATCTGGGAGTCTTCGTCGGACCCTGAGGACTGGCTCGATGCCATTGTCCTCCCTGTTCGAGGGAGACCCTGGTTTGCGAACAGGGAGGACAACGGCATCGAGTCAGTCCTCAGGGTCTGACGACGACTCCCAGATCCGATTTAACAGACTCACATTTAACAGGAGACATGATTCGGTGCATGTGGCACCGAATGCCCAGTTATTAGACCTTTCAGACCAGTTGGCATGAGGTACCTGGAGCTTTGCAATTACATTATTCTCTCTCGTATTCTTGCGGATATCCTCAAAATGCACCCAGAGTCTGCCAGTGCAAACTGCCTATCACATGCCTCTGTATGACTAACCATCCTGTGTGATGGGGATTTTTTTAGCATCACCTAGTTAGCTTTTTTGACCCACTGTACCCCACTTCATATAGACTAGGGTAGCTGCACTAATGCAGATGTACCTCATGTATTAATAATAATAAAAAGGCTGCCAGGACGGCAACATACACAAGACCTGGAGGCAGGGGCGAGCGTCCTGGTTACTGGCGGGACCCTCACATCTGGCCGGTCCTCAAGGCAAGAGAACTCAGGTCCTGCACAACCACCACACCGGAAAGAATGATCATGAACTCACTCTAATGGATAATTGGGCCTTTTGATGCCATCATAATGGGACTCAAGGGTGGGGGCAGGACCGGCTAACTGCTCGCCTAACGTCTGCTGACAATGAAAGGTCGTCTTTTGACGACCTCATTGTCTATTTTAATTTACAAAATCTTAAAATGATTAAACCCACATGTTATCTTGCACTCATCTGTTGAAACAGGGATTGAGGGCAACTTAGTTGGGTCCATAATTACCTAGTGGAAAGTTTAAGAGCAAGACCAGGAACATTTACCCCAGTACAAGACTGAACAGAGAGGAGCGGCTGAGAGTGGCCGACACAGTCTTAATGGAGAGCCCCCCCGGACAGCAGTCCTGAGGCAGCAACCACATTTCTTGCTCTCCAGTTATGGAGTTGACCTCCTCCACCCAGCACGTGGAGGTCATGTCCCACAACCTCTCCTCCACCCAGCACGTGGAGATCATGTCCCACAACCTCTCCTCCACCCAGCACGTGGAGATCATGTCCCACAACCTCTCCTCCACCCAGCACGTGGAGATCATGTCCCACAACCTCTCCTCCACCCAGCACGTGGAGATCATGTCCCACAACCTCTCCTCCACCCAGCACGTGGAGGTCATGTCCCACAACCTCTCCTCCACCCAGCACGTGGAGATCATGTCCCACAAGAGCACCTCAACACATTACACACGACTTACAACTAATGAGGATCAAAATTTTCTTGTACATTGTTCTTGTTCTCTTCCTGTGTTCGAGTCGCACCTCTGTAAATGCTTCACTTTCGTACAGCGAACATAAACAAATGTCAACAGAACCTGTTGACATTAAACCTATGCCAGACACGCATAACATTTTAATTCGTAATAATAATACTATTTTTTACATGAGAAAATAGTGATTTTATACACAGCTCCAATTGGCGAGTGTGTCAGTGTCGTCTGGGCCCAGCTTGGACACGCACAGCCTCAGGGAAAGCTGCATATCAGAGCTGTGGCCTCGGGTGTACCACAACACAACTCTGGCCTCGGGTGTACCACAACACAACTCTGGCCTCGGGTGTACCACAACACAACTCTGGCCTCGGGAGTTCCACAACACAACTCTGGCCTCGGGTGTAGCACAACACAACTCTGGCCTCGGGAGTAGCACAACACAACTCTGGCCTCGGGTGTAGCACAACACAACTCTGGCCTCGGGTGTACCACAACACAACTCTGGCCTCGGGTGTAGCACAACACAACTCTGGCCTCGGGAGTTCCACAACACAACACAACTCTGGCCTCGGGTGTACCACAACACAACTCTGGCCTCGGGTGTAGCACAACACAACTCTGGCCTCGGGTGTACCACAACACAACTCTGGCCTCGGGTGTACCACAACACAACTCTGGCCTCGGGTGTACCACAACACAACTCTGGCCTCGGGTGTACCACAACACAACTCTGGCCTCGGGTGTACCACAACACAACTCTGGCCTCGGGAGTTCCACAACACAACACAACTCTGGCCTCGGGTGTACCACAACACAACTCTGGCCTCGGGTGTACCACAACACAACTCTGGCCTCGGGAGTTCCACAACACAACACAACTCTGGCCTCGGGTGTACCACAACACAACTCTGGCCTCGGGTGTACCACAACACAACTCTGGCCTCGGGAGTACCACAACACAACTCTGGCCTCGGGTGTACCACAACACAACTCTGGCCTCGGGTGTACCACAACACAACTCTGGCCTCGGGAGTACCACAACACAACTCTGGCCTCGGGTGTACCACAACACAACTCTGGCCTCGGGAGTTCCACAACACAACACAACTCTGGCCTCGGGAGTTCCACAACACAACACAACTCTGGCCTCGGGTGTACCACAACACAACTCTGGCCTCGGGTGTACCACAACACAACTCTGGCCTCGGGAGTACCACAACACAACTCTGGCCTCGGGTGTACCACAACACAACTCTGGCCTCGGGTGTACCACAACACAACTCTGGCCTCGGGTGTAGCACAACACAACTCTGGCCTCGGGTGTACCACAACACAACTCTGGCCTCGGGAGTACCACAACACAACTCTGGCCTCGGGTGTACCACAACACAACTCTGGCCTCGGGTGTACCACAACACAACTCTGGCCTCGGGTGTACCACAACACAACTCTGGCCTCGGGTGTACCACAACACAACTCTGGCCTCGGGAGTACCACAACACAACTCTGGCCTCGGGTGTACCACAACACAACTCTGGCCTCGGGTGTACCACAACACAACTCTGGCCTCGGGTGTACCACAGCCCCAGCGAGGGTGACACAGACTGGTGACCTTTCATCTGTGACCCCCGAGGGTGTGAGGCAGTGTTCCCGGCCTCACACACCCCACATCACCTCCACCAAACATGGAGAACGAAGGATACAGTGTAATGAAGAACTATGTTAAATTATTAAACATCTTTGTCGAAAATGTTCCTTCCAATTATATGACTGACACCCCAGCGAGTGTGGTAGGGGTGGTGGAGGGGGTGAGTGTTGTAGTAGGAGTATGGGGGGTGAAAGTGTGTGTTGTAAAGGGGGGGGGGGGGGTGTTTTAAGCGTTACACAATTCACAAACTAAGAATTTGTGTGAAGGATTTTTGTGTTATTTAGTTTATTTCCATCCGCAGGCGTGGCTTAGCATTTATGGGGCCTGACGGGTGAGTGAACAGACCCCGTGGTTCATAGTCCTAAGGGTTCGGGTTCGATCCCCGGCGGAGGTGGAAAACAATGGGCAGAGTTTCTTTCATCCTGATGATCCTGCTCATCTATCAGCAAATAGGTGTCTGAGAGTCAGACAGCTGCTACGGGGCTGCTTTCTGTGTGTGTGAAAATTAGGATTAAGGACTTGCCTGAAACGCTATGGGTCCTGTAGTGGATGTATAAGTGTCACAACTCTTATATATATAATTAAACAAATAAATATAAATAAATAAATAAATATAATTATACAATGGCAGTGATCATCATATATTGTGGTGTGTGTAAGACAGAGGTTGGTGGAGGTGTGGGGAGGTACACTGAGCACCGTTGGTGGAGGTGTGGGGAGGTACACTGAGCACCGTTGGTGGAGGTGTGGGGAGGTACACTGAGCACCGTTGGTGGAGGTGCGGGGAGGTACACTGAGCACCGTTGGTGGAGGTGCGGGGAGGTACACTGAGCACCGTTGGTGGAGGTGTGGGGAGGTACACTGAGCACCGTTGGTGGAGGTGTGGGGAGGTACACTGAGCACCGTTGGTGGAGGTGTGGGGAGGTACACTGAGCACCGTTGGTGGAGGTGCGGGGAGGTACACTGAGCACCGTTGGTGGAGGTGTGGGGAGGTACACTGAGCTCCGTTGGTGGAGGTGTGGGGAGGTACACTGAGCACCGTTGGTGGAGGTGTGGGGAGGTACACTGAGCACCGTTGGTGGTGGTGTGGGGAGGTACAGTGAGCACCGTTGGTGGTGGTGTGGGGAGGTACAGTGAGCACCGTTGGTGGAGGTGTGGGGAGGTACACTGAGCACCGTTGGTGGAGGTGCGGGGAGGTACACTGAGCACCGTTGGTGGAGGTGTGGGGAGGTACACTGAGCACCGTTGGTGGAGGTGTGGGGAGGTACACTGAGCACCGTTGGTGGAGGTGTGGGGAGGTACACTGAGCACCGTTGGTGGAGGTGTGGGGAGGTACACTGAGCACCGTTGGTGGAGGTGCGGGGAGGTACACTGAGCACCGTTGGTGGAGGTGTGGGGAGGTACACTGAGCACCGTTGGTGGAGGTGTGGGGAGGTACACTGAGCACCGTTGGTGGTGGTGTGGGGAGGTACACTGAGCACCGTTGGTGGAGGTGTGGGGAGGTACACTGAGCACCGTTGGTGGTGGTGTGGGGAGGTACAGTGAGCACCGTTGGTGGTCGTGTGGGGAGGTACAGTGAGCACCGTTGGTGGTGGTGTGGGGAGGTACAGTGAGCACCGTTGGTGGAGGTGTGGGGAGGTACAGTGAGCACCGTTGGTGGAGGTGTGGGGAGGTACACTGAGCACCGTTGGTGGAGGTGTGGGGAGGTAGAGTGAGCACCGTGGTGTGGGGCTCTCAGCACCAGGAGGCGGCCTCGGTGCTTCTGCAAGCTGGAGGAAGGTGTGTTAGGGGGGGGGGGGGGAGGGGGGGAGGGGAGGGGGGGATGGGAGGGGGGGGGAGGGGAGGGGGGGGAGGGAGCTCTATCTGATGAAACAAACAACCTTTAAATTAGTGAGGATGACGAGCAGACTTCCCTGGCATGCCCAACAGTCTCCACCCTCCCCCCCCTCCCCACCCTCCCCCCTCCCCCCCCTCCCCCCCCTCCCCCCCCCCCTCCGCCCCCCTCCCCCCCCCCCTCCCCCGCTCCTTGCCCCCTCCACCTCAACCCGTCCTCCTAATAGAACGTCGCATTTTGACGTATGTTCTACCTAAGGCCGAAAGTCATCGTGCTATTGGTTCGCGAAATTGACATACTGTCCCGTTTTCTGTTTTGGGTCCTCTGGTAGGTTAGGATAAGGTCACTTTAGTACGACAGTTTATGGACGTTGAGAAATCAGGAGGACGGACTGCTCCATCTGTCTCACACATCACATCTCTCACAGCCCTCCGTCTCTCTGTCTCTTAAATCAACCATCTCTCCCAGATACACTGAGATATCAACCATCACCCCCAGATACACTGAGATATCAACCATCTCCCCCAGATACACTGAGATATCAACTCCAACACCACCCCTCCTCCAACACCACCCCTCCTCCAACACCACCCCTCCTCCAACACCACCCCCTCCTCCAACACCACCCCTCCTCCAACACCACCCCTCCTCCAACACCACCCCTCCTCCAACACCACCCCTCCTCCAACACCACCCCTCCTCCAACACCACCCCTCCTCCAACACCACCCCTCCTCCAACACCACCCCTCCTCCAACACCACCCCTCCTCCAACACCACCCCTCCTCCAACACCACCCCTCCTCCAACACCACCCCTCCTCCAACACCACCCCTCCTCCAACACCACCCCTCCTCCAACACCACCCCTCCTCCAACACCACCCCTCCTCCAACACCACCCCTCCTCCAACACCACCCCTCCTCCAACACCACCCCTCCTCCAACACCACCCCTCCTCCAACACCACCCCTCCTCCAACACCACCCCTCCTCCAACACCACCCCTCCTCCAACACCACCCCTCCTCCAACACCACCCCTCCTCCAACACCACCCCTCCTCCAACACCACCCCTCCTCCAACACCACCCCTCCTCCAACACCACCCCTCCTCCAACACCACCCCTCCTCCAACACCACCCCTCCTCCAACACCACCCCTCCTCCAACACCACCCGTCCTCCAACACCACCCCTCCTCCAACACCACCCGTCCTCCAACACCACCCCTCCTCCAACACCACCCGTCCTCCAACACCACCCGTCCTCCAACACCACCCCTCCTCCAACACCACCCGTCCTCCAACACCACCCGTCCTCCAACACCACCCCTCCTCCAACACCACCCCTCCTCCAACACCACCCCTCTTCCAACACCACCCGTCCTCCAACACCACCCCTCCTCCAACACCACCCCTCCTCCAACACCACCCCTCCTCCAACACCACCCCTCCTCCAACACCACCCCTCCTCCAACACCACCCCTCCTCCAACACCACCCCTCCTCCAACACCACCCCTCCTCCAACACCACCCCTCCTCCAACACCACCCCTCCTCCAACACCACCCCTCCTCCAACACCACCCCTCCTCCAACACCACCCCTCCTCCAACACCACCCCTCCTCCAACACCACCCGTCCTCCAACACCACCCGTCCTCCAACACCACCCGTCCTCCAACACCACCCGTCCTCCAACACCACCCGTCCTCCAACACCACCCCTCCTCCAACACCACCCCTCCTCCAACACCACCCCTCCTCCAACACCACCCCTCCTCCAACACCACCCCTCCTCCAACACCACCCCTCCTCCAACACCACCACTGGAACAAGCAATATACGTGGGGTTTAAAACTGAATGTTTGGTGCATCAGACACGTGGGTAGCAGCTCCCTGCAGGCGCCCCCTTGCGTCAGTGAGGTAACATGGACTAAGGAAGGGCCTTCCCTCAGTAAGGTAACTATGGGTGGGAGAGTGAGCATCAATTCTTTCATCATTCAGTCATCCTGTGACGTGTGACAGCTTCACCTGCGGCAGGTGTGACCAGCCACGCCTCTCACCACACAATATGCCAATAAGTCTCATCAATGTTCTTAAAACCTTCATTAAGACTCGTCGTCCAGTTCCCAGAAGTTAGTTTACCCCGTCATTCTTCACTGAAGCAGACGACGGCCAGGACGTGATCCATTATGTCCCCCGCGTTCCTTCACAGGGCGCTCCCCTGGCCCTTGTAGATACTCTCACTATGGCGGTGTGTCCACTCACAGGATGAGTGGCGCTGCCCAATACTGTCACTATGGCGGTGTGTCCACTCACAGGATGAGTGGCGCTGCCCAATACTGTCACTATGGCGGTGTGTCCACTCACAGGATGAGTGGCGCTGCCCAATACTGTCACTATGGCGGTGTGTCCACTCACAGGATGAGTGACGCTGCCCAATACTGTCACTATGGCGGTGTGTCCACTCACAGGATGAGTGGCGCTGCCCAATACTGTCACTATGGCGGTGTGTCCACTCACAGGATGAGTGGCGCTGCCCAATACTGTCACTATGGCGGTGTGTCCACTCACAGGATGAGTGGCGCTGCCCAATACTGTCACTATGGCGGTGTGTCAGTAGTGGGAAATGGGGCGTAGACCGGCAATTTTGTTTTTTTCGACTGCCGGTCTACGCACCAGGTGCGTAGACCGGCAATTTTGTTTTTTTCGACTGCCGGTCTACGCACCAGGTGCGTAGACCGGCAATTTTGTTTTTTTCGACTGCCGGTCTACGCACCAGGTGCGTAGACCGGCAATTTTGTTTTTTTTTCGACTGCCGGTCTACGCACCAGGTGCGTAGACCGGCAATTTTGTTTTTTCCGACTGCCGGTCTTCTCACCATGGGCGTAGACCGGCTATTTTGTTTTTTCCTATGCCGGTCTACGCACCCTGGGTTTTACGAACTTTTTTTCCACAGCCGGTCTACGCACCCTGGGTTTTCTCTATTCCACTTGCCTGGGGATTAAAAAGCCGGCCCCTGGCACACCCAAATTTCGTTACCCCAGTGACCCATGCAGAGGCATCGGTCAATGACGTCATCAGCTAGCCAGTCTTCATCTTCCCTGAATAAGTCCATTTTCTGTTATAGTGTATTTATTCCCATTTTCAATATTTATAGTAAAGGGGGATTAAAAGGCCGCCTTCTGTCAAGCCTAATGTACAATGACGTCATCCATTATAAGCTCGTTTTTCTCAATAAGGCATTTCCATTTTTCTAGGATCATTTCAAAGTTAAGATTTCAAATTAACACGAGAAATGAGTTCAGCTCTGTCACCAAAGGAGTATTTGCCCAGGTCTTTTTCCTAAATCTAAAACTTATTCCAATTTATACCCATTGTTTCGTATTATATCTCGTGTTTATAGCCTATTAATATCCCCCTTTATCATGTCCATTCTTTAGCACCTCTATCATGTCACCCCTATTTGTTCTTCGTCTATCTAGAGAATGTAATTTAAGCTTTGTCCATCTTTCTTCAAGGATCGTTTATTGAGCATAGGGCAAATAAAATTGAAAACCCACTATCATCCATTGGTATGAAAACAGTCCCCTGCCAGGCGTAGTGACTTCAATGCGATTTCAGTACTAATCCAATATTACTGTATAAACTAACAGTACCCTGCCAGGCATGGAGACTTCAATGCCATTTCAGTACTAATCCAACATTGCTGTATAAACTAACAGTCCCCTGCCAGGCATGGTGACTTCAATGAAAAGCAAGCCTCTCATGTTTTTGAAATAAAGCCTTCGTTTCTGACGTCATCATCCCTAATGTGGCGCGAGGCGCGCTAAATGCGGATCCCAGGAGGTTCACACATAAGTGTGAACTCTTAATCAGGCTTAATACCTCACCTATACTCTATGCTTCATCAGAGTTGATATTCAGCTACAATAGCTCGTATTTTCGCTCATTACTTATATTTTCTGTTATTCATAAACCCGATCAAACCTTCCTAACCTAACCTAACCTAACATATTATTTATAACAAACAAATACATTCTACAGAACAGTTATTGTTGTTGTTTAGTGACATCGTGAAAAGCGACCTCAGGTATAGGGACAATGTATTGATGGTCATTAGCATATAGGTGTGAAGGTATTACAGTACCTTACTGGTCAACTATGTATGACGTCACCAGACAACCAATGCGACCTTTGGCGTCCTACTGGCATGAGTATTTGATGTTATTATTCAAAAATGACTAGACTATCCATCCCCACCTAACCTAATCAGAGGTATAAGAATATACATTTTAGTCATCCACAACTGTAATCATTATTCAGTGATAAGTTCAAAAGTATAACAGAAGCCCAAATATCATACTGCAATTTAAGCAGAATCGTACATCTGGCAGCATAGCAGGTGAGCTGAACATAAGAATAAAGGTAACTTCAGAGGTCCTATTGGCCCATACGAGGCAGCTCCTATATATTTCCACCCAATCTCATTCATGTCCACCCTATGCTTAAAACAACCAAGGGATCCCACTTAAAGTATTAGTTTACAATAATAGTTTTAATAAATAGCTCTTATTCTAGTTTTATATACAACAGCAATTATAAAACCCTATAGCTAGATATTCTACTCTAATCCACAAGTAGTTACCACACATCTGGCAGTACAGCGGATTAGTGGCTGTGTTCATAGGCTAGTCAACTGTCCTCACATCCATCAAATAGATATCCAAATATCGCACCTCAATTCATCCATCTAGCAACTCAGCTGGATGTTAGCCACTATATTCATAGGCTAATCATTTCTACACCTCAAAAAATCCTAGTCTTGCTGCGCAAATCAGCTAACTTGTTTCTAAACCAACACTCGCAAATACAATCATGCATACCTACACATACTTCAAAACCTATGCATTCATAGAGAATAGCCTAGTTTTTTGCCGCCATTTCCCCATTAATCAGATGTAATTTATGCCATACACACAGAAAATACAGCATTTACACACCAAATATGCCATTTATGCACAAAATATATTATTTACACTCAAAATATACCATCACATAAAAAAATATGAGATTTTCATACAAAATATGTCAGTTGCAAACAAAAATATACCATTTACACAATATTGCATGTACACTCAGAGTATGACATTTACACAAAGTACGGTATTTTGCACAAATATATCAAAATGCTTATGCATTTAGACAATAAAAAATGCACTTTAACTAAAATTACACAATTTCACAAACGTAATTTTCACAAAATACCCACACATTGTCTCATAAACCAAAATACACTTACACCATAAAGATCTATTTTATCAAATTACAGAGCTTACACAAAATACACAATTTTCACACACAAATACAGTTTCACCAGTTACACTTCAACATATTAAAAACACAACTTGCATAAATGCACTATTATCACAAAAATTATTACACAGTTTGTGTAATTATTTTACATCTTTGCACAATTAATACAAGAAAACTTGCTATATAATTACTCAGCTTGCACAATGACAATCAATACCCAAAGGTATAAATAAACAATTCGTCCATATGCAATTACACAACATGCGCAATTAATACACAACTTATACAATATTACACATCTTTATTACACACAACTTGCACAAATGCATATCTAGCACAAATACGTGCAATACATAACTACCCCAAATATGAAAATACACAACTAGCATAAATACACGATTTACACAAATACAATTGCGACATTTACACAACTTGCTCAAAAATATAATCAATACACAACTTACCAAAATATGAACAATACATAACTAGCACATATTCATTAAATCCACAACTATGCAATTTCCGCAAATACACATACAAAAACATATACAATTAATACATACAACTTGCACAAAACAATACACAATTTATAGAAATATAATCAATACATAATTTCAATAATCATACAACATATGCAAAATACATAATCTGCACAATTAATACACAAGTATATTAATTGTGCTATATATGTACAAACACAACCAACTGGGTCAAATAATACACAATTTGCATGATATTTTTCTGGGTATATTTAGGACATTAATTATAATATGCTGAGTTTAACCAACTCCCCAAAAGTCAGAATTTCACATATAAAAATGTTTCTTATAACTTCCAATGAGCTCAATATATAACACATTCTTTTCCATTAAGATATCAACATTATTAGTGCTAAACTATTCATCTAACATATGTCCACTGTTTTTATGTCTTATTAATACCTTCCTTGTTACATTCTCTCCAATCAGACCACCATATTTATGTATTTATTCAAACCATCTAACAGACTTATTTGTTCTAGCCTTAGTTATGTTAGGGCAGGTGGGGTTAGGTTCGAGTCAGTATTTTCTATGATAATTTTAGACAAATTTGCTATATCTTATCAAAATGCATCTTGTTAAAACTTAAATTCATCTAAATCTATCAAAAATATACTTATACTACGCAAATTTGACTAAATTCAACCTAGCTAAACTTACTAAATATGAGCATCCCATATCCTCACATACAAGCCTATGTCGCCTCTGTCCATACATTTTATGAGTCTGCCATATAGCTCGAACCCCAAATAGGAAAATTTTCACTATTTCTTAAACATACTAGTTCATTACCCTAAGATATTATATATGTCCTTCCCTACACGACCTCACCTAACCTGACCTGGCATAGTCAAACCTAGATTTAGTTCAAGTTGGTGAAATTTAAGCTATGCCACTTTAATTCGACATAATTTATGGCAATTTCCACCAAATATACCCAAATGTTGCGTAGCATAGCACTGCCAAAGCCCATTTCCTCCTATTCCATACTATCCTACACAACCTCCCCTAACCTGACCTAGCATATCCAAACCTGGATTTGGTTAAAGTTGGCGAAATTTATGCTATGCCGCCTAAATATGGTCTAATTTAAGGCAATTTCCACCAAATATACCCAAATGTTGTGTATCATAGCATCACCAAAGCCCATTTTTACCTACATTTTCTCCTATTCCATCCTACCCTACACAACCTCACCTAACCTATCCTAGCATATCCAAACCTGGATTTGGTTAAAGTCTGCGAAATTTAAGCTATCCCACATAAATACAACCTAATTTAAGGAAATTCCCACCAAATATCCCCAAATGTTTCGTATCACAGCACTGCCAAAGCCCATTTTTACCTACATTTTCTCCTATTCCATCCTACCCTATGCAACCTTACCTAACCTATCCTACCATATCCAAACCTAGATTTGGTTAGAGTTGGCGAAATTTAAGCTATCCCACCTAAATTCTATCTAATTTAAGGCAATTCCCACCAAATATATCCAATGTTCTGTATCACAGCACTGCCAAAGCCCATTTTTACCTACATTTTCTCCTATACCATCCTACCCTACGCAACCTCACCTAACCTATCCTAGCATATCCAAACCTAGATTTGGTTAAAGTAGGCGAAATTTAAGTTATCCCATATAAATTTGACCTAATTTAAGACAATTTCCACCAAATATACCCAAAAATGTTTTGGAACATAGCACGGCCAAAGCTCATTTAGCTGAGTTTTCACCTATTCCAACCTGCCCTAGACAACCCTACCCATCCTCTCCTGGCATATCCAAAGTCAGATTTGATTATAGTTGGCGAAATTTATGCCTTTCCAACCTAAATTTTACCTAATTTAAGCCAATTTCCACCGAATATACCCAAATGTTTTGTATCTAGCATAGTCAAAGTTTATTTTAGCTGAGTTTTCGCCTATTCCAACCTGCCCTAGACATCCCTACCCGGCCTCTCCTGGCATATCCAAAGTCAGATTTGATTATAGTTGGCAAAATTTATGCCTTTCCCACCTAAATTTTACCTAATTTATGCCAATTTCCACCGAATATACCCAAATGTTTTGTATCTTAGCATGGTCAAAGTTCATTTCACCCAAGTTTTTCACCTATTCCATCTTACCTTACACAGCCTTACCTAACCTGACCTAGCATATCCCAAGCTAGATTTGATTAGAGTTCGTGAAATTTATGCTTACTCACCTAAATTCAACCTAATTTAAGAAAATTTCTACCAATATACCCAAAATGATTTGTTACATAGCTCAGCCAAAGACCATTTTACCCGAGTTTTCACATATTCCAACCTACCCTACATAGCCTTACCTATCCCTGACCTAGCAGATTTGATTAAAGTTGGGGAAATGTAAGCTATCGCCATCAAATTGGAGACAATTTCCACCAAATATGCCTAAATGTTGTGTATCATAGCACAGCCAAAAACCCATTTTACCCACATTTTCATCCATTCCATCTGAACCTGGACCTAGCCTTTTATACTACATATACTCAGAGAAGTGATGTTTTTTGGATATGAACCTAAATGCCCGTGCCTAACCTGCAAGTCTTGGAGCTTTGTTGAATATTTTATCTATTTTTCTTCAAAAACTGAAGTTTTGGATATGAACCTATCCGCACTGTGCCTAACCTGCTAGATTCTTTGTTGAACATTGTAACCATATTCATAGAAAAGTGATGTTTTGGATATGGACCTAACAGACCCTCTCCTTTAAAACTTGGAACTGTGTTCAATATTGTAGATATAGTGTTGGGTATGTGTTTTGTTTTTACACATCAACCCAACCGTCCTGGACCTAACCTCCCTTCATCTAACTTCAAATTTATCGTAAATATGGAAGGACGTGTTGTTTGTGCATCAACCCAATCGTCCTTGACCTAACCTCCATTTATCAAACTTCAAATTTATCATAAATATGGGAGGACCGTGTTATTTGTGCATCAACCCACCCATCCTGGGCCTAACCTCCCTTTATCTAACTTCAAATTTATTGTATTTATGGGAAGAAGGTGTTGTTTATGCATCAACCCAACCGCCCTGGACCTAACCTCTGATACACGAATCTTGGTTCAACATTGCATCATACTCGTAGCATATTTTTTTCACATAATTCAACCATCCTCAACCTAGCCTCTATTACCTGGGGGAGGGAGGTTAATGGAAAATATGATAATAATGGGAATTTTCTCTACATCAGTTCAACTTAACCATCCTTAACCTAACCTTAGTTAGAAAGGGACATAACTCACCAAAACTATTTAATTACCATTTACCTTATTTTCCTTATCCTAACCCATAACCAGAGGGTTTAGACCCCCCTTTACCTCGAAATTAGAGTACAGGGTTAAATTAGGGAATGTTAGGTTTATGTGTGAAAATATATTCCTACCTTAAATATATAGTATAATTTCGAGGTAAAGGGGGGTCTAAACCCTCTGGTTATGGGTTAGGATAAGGAAAATAAGGTAAATGGTAATTAAATAGTTTTGGTGAGTTATGTCCCTTTCTAACTAAGGTTAGGTTAAGGATGGTTAAGTTGAACTGATGTAGAGAAAATTCCCATTATTATCATATTTTCCATTAACCTCCCTCCCCCAGGTAATAGAGGCTAGGTTGAGGATGGTTGAATTATGTGAAAAAAATATGCTACGAGTATGATGCAATGTTGAACCAAGATTCGTGTATCAGAGGTTAGGTCCAGGGCGGTTGGGTTGATGCATAAACAACACCTTCTTCCCATAAATACAATAAATTTGAAGTTAGATAAAGGGAGGTTAGGCCCAGGATGGGTGGGTTGATGCACAAATAACACGGTCCTCCCATATTTATGATAAATTTGAAGTTTGATAAATGGAGGTTAGGTCAAGGACGATTGGGTTGATGCACAAACAACACGTCATTCCATATTTACGATAAATTTGAAGTTAGATGAAGGGAGGTTAGGTCCAGGACGGTTGGGTTGATGTGTAAAAACAAAACACATACCCAACACTATATCTACAATATTGAACACAGTTCCAAGTTTTAAAGGAGAGGGTCTGTTAGGTCCATATCCAAAACATCACTTTTCTATGAATATGGTTACAATGTTCAACAAAGAATCTAGCAGGTTAGGCACAGTGCGGATAGGTTCATATCCAAAACTTCAGTTTTTGAAGAAAAATAGATAAAATATTCAACAAAGCTCCAAGACTCTTGCAGGTTAGGCACGGGCATTTAGGTTCATATCCAAAAAACATCACTTCTCTGAGTATATGTAGTATAAAAGGCTAGGTCCAGGTTCAGATGGAATGGATGAAAATGTGGGTAAAATGGGTTTTTGGCTGTGCTATGATACACAACATTTAGGCATATTTGGTGGAAATTGTCTCCAATTTGATGGCGATAGCTTACATTTCCCCAACTTTAATCAAATCTGCTAGGTCAGGGATAGGTAAGGCTATGTAGGGTAGGTTGGAATATGTGAAAACTCGGGTAAAATGGTCTTTGGCTGAGCTATGTAACAAATCATTTTGGGTATATTGGTAGAAATTTTCTTAAATTAGGTTGAATTTAGGTGAGTAAGCATAAATTTCACGAACTCTAATCAAATCTAGCTTGGGATATGCTAGGTCAGGTTAGGTAAGGCTGTGTAAGGTAAGATGGAATAGGTGAAAAACTTGGGTGAAATGAACTTTGACCATGCTAAGATACAAAACATTTGGGTATATTCGGTGGAAATTGGCATAAATTAGGTAAAATTTAGGTGGGAAAGGCATAAATTTTGCCAACTATAATCAAATCTGACTTTGGATATGCCAGGAGAGGCCGGGTAGGGATGTCTAGGGCAGGTTGGAATAGGCGAAAACTCAGCTAAAATAAACTTTGACTATGCTAGATACAAAACATTTGGGTATATTCGGTGGAAATTGGCTTAAATTAGGTAAAATTTAGGTTGGAAAGGCATAAATTTCGCCAACTATAATCAAATCTGACTTTGGATATGCCAGGAGAGGATGGGTAGGGTTGTCTAGGGCAGGTTGGAATAGGTGAAAACTCAGCTAAATGAGCTTTGGCCGTGCTATGTTCCAAAACATTTTTGGGTATATTTGGTGGAAATTGTCTTAAATTAGGTCAAATTTATATGGGATAACTTAAATTTCGCCTACTTTAACCAAATCTAGGTTTGGATATGCTAGGATAGGTTAGGTGAGGTTGCGTAGGGTAGGATGGTATAGGAGAAAATGTAGGTAAAAATGGGCTTTGGCAGTGCTGTGATACAGAACATTGGATATATTTGGTGGGAATTGCCTTAAATTAGATAGAATTTAGGTGGGATAGCTTAAATTTCGCCAACTCTAACCAAATCTAGGTTTGGATATGGTAGGATAGGTTAGGTAAGGTTGCATAGGGTAGGATGGAATAGGAGAAAATGTAGGTAAAAATGGGCTTTGGCAGTGCTGTGATACGAAACATTTGGGGATATTTGGTGGGAATTTCCTTAAATTAGGTTGTATTTATGTGGGATAGCTTAAATTTCGCAGACTTTAACCAAATCCAGGTTTGGATATGCTAGGATAGGTTAGGTGAGGTTGTGTAGGGTAGGATGGAATAGGAGAAAATGTAGGTAAAAATGGGCTTTGGTGATGCTATGATACACAACATTTGGGTATATTTGGTGGAAATTGCCTTAAATTAGACCATATTTAGGCGGCATAGCATAAATTTCGCCAACTTTAACCAAATCCAGGTTTGGATATGCTAGGTCAGGTTAGGGGAGGTTGTGTAGGATAGTATGGAATAGGAGGAAATGGGCTTTGGCAGTGCTATGCTACGCAACATTTGGGTATATTTGGTGGAAATTGCCATAAATTATGTCGAATTAAAGTGGCATAGCTTAAATTTCACCAACTTGAACTAAATCTAGGTTTGATTATGCCAGGTCAGGTTAGGTGAGGTCGTGTAGGGAAGGTCATATATAATATCTTAGGGTAATGAACTAGTATGTTTAAGAAATAGTGAAAATTTTTCTATTTGGGGTTCGAGCTATATGGCAGACTCATAAAATGTATGGACAGAGGCGACATAGGCTTGTATGTGAGGATATGGGATGCTCATATTTAGTAAGTTTAGCTAGGTTGAATTTAGTCAAATTTGCGTAGTATAAGTATATTTTTGATAGATTTAGATGAATTTAAGTTTTAACAAGATGCATTTTGATAAGATATAGCAAATTTGTCTAAAATTATCATAGAAAATACTGACTCGAACCTAACCCCACCTGCCCTAACATAACTAAGGCTAGAACAAATAAGTCTGTTAGATGGTTTAAATAAATACATAAATATGGTGGTCTGATTGGAGAGAATGTAACAAGGAAGGTATTAATAAGACATAAAAATAGTGGACATATGTTACATGAATAGTTTAGCACTAATAATGTTGATATCTTAATGGAAAAAGAATGTGTTATATATTGAGCTTATTGGAAGTTATATGAACCATTTTTATATGTGAAATTCTGACTTTTGGGGAGTTGGTTAAACTTAGCATATTATAATTAATGTCCTAAATATACCCAGAAAAATATCATGCAAATTGTGTATTGTTTGACCCAGTTGGTTGTGTTTGTACATATATAGCATAATTAATATACTTGTGTATTAATTGTGCAGATTATGTATTTTGCATAAGTTGTATGATTATTGAAATTATGTATTGATTATATTTCTATAAATTGTGTATTGTTTTGTGCAAGTTGTATGTATTAATTGTATATGTTTTTGTATGTGTATTTGCGGAAATTGCATAGTTGTGTATTTAATGAATATGTGCTAGTTATGTATTGTTCATATTTTGGTAAGTTGTGTATTGATTATATTTTTGAGCAAGTTGTGTAAATGCCGCAATTGTATTTGTGTAAATCGTGTATTTATGCTAGTTGTGTATTTTCATATTTGGGGTAGTTATGTATTGTACGTATTTGTGCTAGATATGCATTTGTGCAAGTTGTGTGTAATAATTATGAAAGATGTGTAATATTGTATAAGTTGTGTATTAATTGTGCATGTTGTGTAATTGCATATGGACGAATTGTTTATTTATACCTTTGGGTATTGATTGTCATTGTGCAAGCTGAGTAATTATATAGCAAGTTTTCTTGTATTAATTGTGCAAAGATGTAAAATAATTACACAAACTGTGTAATAATTTTTGTGATAATAGTGCATTTATGCAAGTTGTGTTTAATTTGTTGAAGTGGAACTGGTGCAACTGTATTTGTGTGTGAAAATTGTGTATTTTGTGTAAGCTCTGTAATTTGATAAAATAGATCTTCATGGTGTAAGTGTATTTTGGTTTATGAGACAATGTGTGGGTATTTTGTGAAAATTACGGAGTAATTATATAGCAAGTTTTCTTGTATTAATTGTGCAAAGATGTAAAATAATTACACAAACTGTGTAATAATTTTTGTGATAATAGTGCATTTATGCAAGTTGTGTTTTTAATATGTTGAAGTGGAACTGGTGCAACTGTATTTGTGTGTGAAAATTGTGTATTTTGTGTAAGCTCTGTAATTTGATAAAATAGATCTTCATGGTGTAAGTGTATTTTGGTTTATGAGACAATGTGTGGGTATTTTGTGAAAATTACGTTTGTGAAATTGTGTAATTTTAGTGAAAGAGCATTTTTGATTGTCTAAATGCATAAGCATTTTGATATATTTGTGCAAAATACCGTACTTTGTGTAAATGTCATACTCTGAGTGTACATGCAATATTGTGTAAATGGTATATTTTTGTTTGCAACTGACATATTTTGTATGAAAATCTCATATTTTTTATGTGATGGTATATTTAGAGTGTAAATAATATATTTTGTGCATAAATGGCATATTTGGTGTGTAAATGCTGTATTTTCTGTGTGTATGGCATAAATTACATCTGATTAATGGGGAAATGGCGGCAAAAAACTAGGCTATTCTCTATGAATGCATAGGTTTTGAAGTATGTGTAGGTATGCATGATTGTATTTGCGAGTGTTGGTTTAGAAACAAGTTAGCTAATTTGCGTAGCAAGACTAGGATTTTTTGAGGTGTAGAAATGATTAGCCTATGAATATAGTGGCTAACATCCAGCTGAGTTGCTAGATGGATGAATTGAGGTGCGATATTTGGATATCTATTTGATGGATGTGAGGACAGTTGACTAGCCTATGAACACAGCCACTAATCCGCTGTACTGCCAGATGTGTGGTAACTACTTGTGGATTAGAGTAGAATATCTAGCTATAGGGTTTTATAATTGCTGTTGTATATAAAACTAGAATAAGAGCTATTTATTAAAACTATTATTGTAAACTAATACTTTAAGTGGGATCCCTTGGTTGTTTTAAGCATAGGGTGGACATGAATGAGATTGGGTGGAAATATATAGGAGCTGCCTCGTATGGGCCAATAGGACCTCTGAAGTTACCTTTATTCTTATGTTCAGCTCACCTGCTATGCTGCCAGATGTACGATTCTGCTTAAATTGCAGTATGATATTTGGGCTTCTGTTATACTTTTGAACTTATCACTGAATAATGATTACAGTTGTGGATGACTAAAATGTATATTCTTATACCTCTGATTAGGTTAGGTGGGGATGGATAGTCTAGTCATTTTTGAATAATAACATCAAATACTCATGCCAGTAGGACGCCAAAGGTCGCATTGGTTGTCTGGTGACGTCATACATAGTTGACCAGTAAGGTACTGTAATACCTTCACACCTATATGCTAATGACCATCAATACATTGTCCCTATACCTGAGGTCGCTTTTCACGATGTCACTAAACAACAACAATAACTGTTCTGTAGAATGTATTTGTTTGTTATAAATAATATGTTAGGTTAGGTTAGGTTAGGAAGGTTTGATCGGGTTTATGAATAACAGAAAATATAAGTAATGAGCGAAAATACGAGCTATTGTAGCTGAATATCAACTCTGATGAAGCATAGAGTATAGGTGAGGTATTAAGCCTGATTAAGAGTTCACACTTATGTGTGAACCTCCTGGGATCCGCATTTAGCGCGCCTCGCGCCACATTAGGGATGATGACGTCAGAAACGAAGGCTTTATTTCAAAAACATGAGAGGCTTGCTTTTCATTGAAGTCACCATGCCTGGCAGGGGACTGTTAGTTTATACAGCAATGTTGGATTAGTACTGAAATGGCATTGAAGTCTCCATGCCTGGCAGGGTACTGTTAGTTTATACAGTAATATTGGATTAGTACTGAAATCGCATTGAAGTCACTACGCCTGGCAGGGGACTGTTTTCATACCAATGGATGATAGTGGGTTTTCAATTTTATTTGCCCTATGCTCAATAAACGATCCTTGAAGAAAGATGGACAAAGCTTAAATTACATTCTCTAGATAGACGAAGAACAAATAGGGGTGACATGATAGAGGTGCTAAAGAATGGACATGATAAAGGGGGATATTAATAGGCTATAAACACGAGATATAATACGAAACAATGGGTATAAATTGGAATAAGTTTTAGATTTAGGAAAAAGACCTGGGCAAATACTCCTTTGGTGACAGAGCTGAACTCATTTCTCGTGTTAATTTGAAATCTTAACTTTGAAATGATCCTAGAAAAATGGAAATGCCTTATTGAGAAAAACGAGCTTATAATGGATGACGTCATTGTACATTAGGCTTGACAGAAGGCGGCCTTTTAATCCCCCTTTACTATAAATATTGAAAATGGGAATAAATACACTATAACAGAAAATGGACTTATTCAGGGAAGATGAAGACTGGCTAGCTGATGACGTCATTGACCGATGCCTCTGCATGGGTCACTGGGGTAACGAAATTTGGGTGTGCCAGGGGCCGGCTTTTTAATCCCCAGGCAAGTGGAATAGAGAAAACCCAGGGTGCGTAGACCGGCTGTGGAAAAAAAGTTCGTAAAACCCAGGGTGCGTAGACCGGCATAGGAAAAAACAAAATAGCCGGTCTACGCCCATGGTGAGAAGACCGGCAGTCGGAAAAAACAAAATTGCCGGTCTACGCACCTGGTGCGTAGACCGGCAGTCGAAAAAAAAACAAAATTGCCGGTCTACGCCCCTGGTGCGTAGACCGGCAGTCGAAAAAAACAAAATTGCCGGTCTACGCACCTGGTGCGTAGACCGGCAGTCGAAAAAAACAAAATTGCCGGTCTACGCACCTGGTGCGTAGACCGGCAGTCGAAAAAAACAAAATTGCCGGTCTACGCCCCATTTCCCACTACTTGTGTCCACTCACAGGATGAGTGGCGCTGCCCAATACTGTCACTATGGCGGTGTGGCCACTCACAGGATGAGTGACGCTGCCCAATACTGTCACTATGGCGGTGTGTCCACTCACAGGATGAGTGGCGCTGCCCAATACTGTCACTATGGCGGTGTGTCCACTCACAAGATGAGTGGCGCTGCCCAATACTGTCACTATGGCGGTGTGTCCACTCACAGGATGAGTGACGCTGCCCAATACTGTCACTATGGCGGTGTGGCCACTCACAGGATGAGTGACGCTGCCCAATACTGTCACTATGGCGGTGTGTCCACTCACAGGATGAGTGACGCTGCCCAATACTGTCACTATGGCGGTGTGGCCACTCACAGGATGAGTGACGCTGCCCAATACTGTCACTATGGCGGTGTGTCCACTCACAGGATGAGTGACGCTACCCTCAGAGGGACGCTAGTCGCTAACACAATGTCTGTTTCAAAAGCCGCAGCTCCCATGATGTGTGGAAAGATATAGCGACCTTGAAGGTAAACCGATAATATGGAGTCGGGAGGCGGATACCAGGAGCTGCAGCTCCTGGTAAGTCACCACTCACTCTCCTCCACCTATAAACTATACCAGCCTCACAACATCGTTAACAACCTGTCTAGATAAACCCTAATATGCACATAACAGCCAATTAGGACGACGATAATACGTAGTCATCAGGCAACGCTGAACCGCGTAGTTTGTCACTGAACTTTGACCTCTCGCTCTTGACCTTTGACCCCCCTCCCCCGTCCCGCTGACCCCCCCCCCACCTCTGACACCACTATGGAGGGAAATTTGACTTGAGCGAGTACATGCACCCAGCAGGAGGCACTAACGTGGGAGAGACTGTACTCGCCAAACACTTATGGTTAAAATTTTCATATTGTTCCCCTGTGACCATGGTGTTATTGTTCCCCTGTGACCATGGTGTTATTGTTCCCCTGTGACCACGGTGTTATTGTTCCCCTGTGACCATGGTGTTATTGCTGTGCTTGCTCCACTACTGTCCTCCCAGGGTACTGTGCTTGCTCCACTACTGTCCTCCCAGGGTACTGTGCTTGCTCCACTACTGTCCTCCCAGGGTACTGTGCTTGCTCCACTACTGTCCTCCCAGGGTACTGTGCTTGCTCCACTACTGTCCTCCCAGGGTACTGTGCTTGCTCCACTACTGTCCTCCCAGGGTACTGTGCTTGCTCCACTACACTTCCCCCAGGGTACTGTGCTTGCTCCACTACACTTCCCCCAGGGTACTGTGCTTGCTCCACTACACTTCCCCCAGGGTACTGTGCTTGCTCCACTACACTTCCCCCAGGGTACTGTGCTTGCTCCACTACACTTCCCCCAGGGTACTGTGCTTGCTCCACTACACTTCCCCCAGGGTACTGTGCTTGCTCCACTACACTTCCCCCAGGGTACTGTGCTTGCTCCACTACACTTCCCCCAGGGTACTGTGCTTGCTCCACTACACTTCCCCCAGGGTACTGTGCTTGCTCCACTACACTTCCCCCAGGGTACTGTGCTTGCTCCACTACACTTCCCCCAGGGTACTGTGCTTGCTCCACTACACTTCCCCCAGGGTACTGTGCTTGCTCCACTACACTTCCCCCAGGGTACTGTGCTTGCTCCACTACACTTCCCCCAGGGTACTGTGCTTGCTCCACTACTCTCCTCCCAGGGTACTGTGCTTGCTCCACTACACTTCCCCCAGGGTACTGTGCTTGCTCCACTACACTTCCCCCAGGGTACTGTGCTTGCTCCACTACACTTCCCCCAGGGTACTGTGCTTGCTCCACTACACTTCCCCCAGGGTACTGTGCTTGCTCCACTACTCTCCTCCCAGGGTACTGTGCTTGCTCCACTACACTTCCCCCAGGG
Source organism: Procambarus clarkii (assembly GCF_040958095.1). Lineage (NCBI taxonomy): Eukaryota > Metazoa > Arthropoda > Malacostraca > Decapoda > Cambaridae > Procambarus > Procambarus clarkii. The sequence continues at coordinate 25,750,464 of NC_091193.1, forward strand.
TACTGTGCTTGCTCCACTACACTTCCCCCAGGGTACTGTGCTTGCTCCACTACACTTCCCCCAGGGTACTGTGCTTGCTCCACTACACTTCCCCCAGGGTACTGTGCTTGCTCCACTACTCTCCTCCCAGGGTACTGTGCTTGCTCCACTACACTTCCCCCAGGGTACTGTGCTTGCTCCACTACACTTCCCCCAGGGTACTGTGCTTGCTCCACTACACTTCCCCCAGGGTACTGTGCTTGCTCCACTACACTTCCCCCAGGGTACTGTGCTTGCTCCACTACACTTCCCCCAGGGTACTGTGCTTGCTCCACTACACTTCCCCCAGGGTACTGTGCTTGCTCCACTACACTTCCCCCAGGGTACTGTGCTTGCTCCACTACACTTCCCCCAGGGTACTGTGCTTGCTCCACTACACTTCCCCCAGGGTACTGTGCTTGCTCCACTACACTTCCCCCAGGGTACTGTGCTTGCTCCACTACACTTCCCCAGGGTACTGTGCTTGCTCCACTACACTTCCCCCAGGGTACTGTGCTTGCTCCACTACACTTCCCCCAGGGTACTGTGCTTGCTCCACTACACCCTCTCATCCTAACACCGGACATAGAGAAGAACCCAAGCTACAGCACTTTGTCATCCCTGGTAGATGCCACTAAGATTTTCATGAGAGTAGACAACATAGAGGACACCACAAACCTCCAATCTGATGTAAATTTCAATGTGCCACAGAAAATAAAATGTTTAATGAAGATAATAATAATACTAATAATAATAATAATAAAAATGATATTAATAATAAAATAATAATAATAATTATAGTCATAATAATAATAGTTTGTTCACAAGAAGGTACAATTGGTTGGTGAGATCACATAACCTTGGTATCTTTACATTAACGCAAAGCCCCAAACACGCACAGCGTCCCGGGCAGGTCAGGTCCAGCTCCCGCGCGGGAGAAAAACACGAAAATAGAGTAACGGAAAACATGTACAAAATGCAGTCAAATCATGTTATAGAACGAAAAAATAATGTAAAAGATCTGGAAATCTTGTTGTTCTTCAAGACGAACAAAAGATTGAAGAAGGTCTTGGTTAAAGAACAATGGGTTTGGAGAAGGTCTTGGTTAAAGAACAATGGGTTTGGAGAAGGTCTTGGTCAAAGAACAGGGGTTTGGAGAAGGTCTTGGTCAAAGAACAGGGGTTTGAAGGAGGTCTTGGTCAAAGAACAGGGGTTTGGAGAAGGTCTTGGTCAAAGAACAGGGGTTTGGAGAAGGTCTTGGTCAAAGAACAGGGGTTTGTAGAAGGTCTTGGTCAAAGAACAGGGGTTTGGAGAAGGTCTTGGTCAAAGAACAGGGGTTTGGAGAAGGTCTTGGTCAAAGAACAGGGGTTTGAAGGAGGTCTTGGTCAAAGAACAGGGGTTTGGAGAAGGTCTTGGTCAAAGAACAGGGGTTTGGAGAAGGTCTTGGTCAAAGAACAGGGGTTTGTAGAAGGTCTTGGTCAAAGAACAGGGGTTTGGAGAAGGTCTTGGTCAAAGAACAGGGGTTTGGAGAAGGTCTTGGTCAAAGAACAGGGGTTTGTAGAAGGTCTTGGTCAAAGAACAGGGGTTTGTAGAAGGTCTTGGTCAAAGAACAGGGGTTTGGAGAAGGTCTTGGTTAAAGAACAATGGGTTTGGAGAAGGTCTTGGTCAAAGAACAGGGGTTTGGAGAAGGTCTTGGTCAAAGAACAGGGGTTTGGAGAAGGTCTTGGTCAAAGAACAGGGGTTTGTAGAAGGTCTTGGTCAAAGAACAGGGGTTTATAGAAGGTCTTGGTCAAAGAACAGGGGTTTGAAGGAGGTCTTAGTCAAAGAACAGGGGTTTGGAGAAGGTCTTGGTCAAAGAACAGGGGTTTGGAGAAGGTCTTGGTCAAAGAACAGGGGTTTGTAGAAGGTCTTGGTCAAAGAACAGGGGTTTGGAGAAGGTCTTGGTCAAAGAACAGGGGTTTGAAGGAGGTCTTAGTCAAAGAACAGGGGTTTGGAGAAGGTCTTGGTCAAAGAACAGGGGTTTGGAAAAGGTCTTGGTCAAAGAACTGGGGTTTGGAGAAGGTCTTGGTCAAAGAACAGGGGTTTGGAAAAGGTCTTGGTCAAAGAACAGGGGTTTGGAGAAGGCCTTGGTCAAAGAACAGGGGTTTGGAGAAGGTCTTGGTCAAAGAACAGGGTTTTGTAGAAGGTCTTGGTCAAAGAACAGGGGTTTGGAGAAGGTCTTGGTCAAAGAACAGGGGTTTGAAGGAGGTCTTAGTCAAAGAACAGGGGTTTGGAGAAGGTCTTGGTCAAAGAACAGGGGTTTGGAGAAGGTCTTGGTCAAAGAACAGGGGTTTGGAGAAGGTCTTGGTCAAAGAACAGGGGTTTGTAGAAGGTCTTGGTCAAAGAACAGGGGTTTGGAGAAGGTCTTGGTCAAAGAACAGGGGTTTGGAGGTCTTGGTCAAAGAACAGGGGTTTGAAGGAGGTCTTAGTCAAAGAACAGGGGTTTGGAGAAGGTCTTGGTCAAAGAACAGGGGTTTGGAAAAGGTCTTGGTCAAAGAACAGGGGTTTGGAGAAGGTCTTGGTCAAAGAACAGGGGTTTGGAAAAGGTCTTGGTCAAAGAACAGGGGTTTGGAGAAGGCCTTGGTCAAAGAACAGGGGTTTGGAGAAGGTCTTGGTCAAAGAACAGGGGTTTGTAGAAGGTCTTGGTCAAAGAACAGGGGTTTGGAGAAGGTCTTGGTCAAAGAACAGGGGTTTGGAGGTGGTCTTGGTCAAAGAACAGGGGTTTGGAGGAGGTCTTGGTCAAAGAACAGGGGTTTGGAGAAGGTCTTGGTCAAAGAACAGGGGTTTGAAGGAGGTCTTAGTCAAAGAACAGGGGTTTGGAGAAGGTCTTGGTCAAAGAACAAAGCTCTTACAGGTGTGCCACAAGAAGAGTGCCTAAATTATGGAGGCTTGAACTTAGAGACTTCAATGCCTCTATAATTATAGAGGCTTCAATGCCTCTATAATTATAGAGGCTTGAGCTAAGAGGCTTCAATACCTCTATAATTCAGAGATTGTGTTCCCTCAGGTTGAAGTAAAGGGAACACTCAGGAGAAAGCGCCAAGCCATTATGACTATATAGCACTGGGAAGGGATCAGGATAATGATTTGGGATGGGACGGGGGGGAAGGAATGGTGCCCGGCCACTTGGATGGTCGGGGATTGAACGCCGACCTGCATGAAGCGAGACCGTCGCTTGAGTGAGGGAACTCGATCTCACATCACAATTCCAGAACAGAGAAGTGCCGAGGGGTTATGATCACTATATACAAAATATTGAAAGAATAGACATGATGTACACGGACAGCCAACGCTGGGAATGAGAAGAGGTAACGTAAGGTAAGACTCACCAGGTAACGTAAGGTAAGACTCACCAGGTAACGTAAGGTGAGACTCACAGGTAACGTAAGGTAAGACTCACCAGGTAACGTAAGGTAAGACTCACCAGGTAACGTAAGGTAAGACTCACCAGGTAACGTAAGGTAAGACTCACAGGTAACGTAAGGTAAGACTCACAGGTAACGTAAGGTAAGACTCACCAGGTAACGTAAGGTAAGACTCACCAGGTAACGTAAGGTGAGACTCACAGGTAACGTAAGGTAAGACTCACAGGTAACGTAAGGTAAGACTCACCAGGTAACGTAAGGTAAGACTCACCAGGTAACGTAAGGTGAGACTCACAGGTAACGTAAGGTAAGACTCACAGGTAACGTAAGGTAAGACTCACAGGTAACGTAAGGTAAGACTCACAGGTAACGTAAGGTAAGACTCACCAGGTAACGTAAGGTAAGACTCACCAGGTAACGTAAGGTAAGACTCACCAGGTAACGTAAGGTAAGACTCACCAGGTAACGTAAGATAAGACTCACAGGTAACGTAAGGTAAGACTCACCAGGTAACGTAAGGTAAGACTCACCAGGTAACGTAAGATAAGACTCACAGGTAACGTAAGGTAAGACTCACCAGGTAACGTAAGGTAAGACTCACAGGTAACGTAAGGTAAGACTCACAGGTAACGTAAGGTAAGACTCACCAGGTAACGTAAGGTAAGACTCACCAGGTAACGTAAGGTAAGACTCACAGGTAACGTAAGGTAAGACTCACAGGTAACGTAAGGTAAGACTCACCAGGTAACGTAAGGTAAGACTCACCAGGTAACGTAAGGTAAGACTCACAGGTAACGTAAGGTAAGACTCACAGGTAACGTAAGGTAAGACTCACAGGTAACGTAAGACTCACAGGTAACGTAAGGTAAGACTCACCAGGTAACGTAAGGTAAGACTCACAGGTAACGTAAGGTAAGACTCACAGGTAACGTAAGGTAAGACTCACCAGGTAACGTAAGGTAAGACTCACCAGGTAACGTAAGGTAAGACTCACAGGTAACGTAAGGTAAGACTCACCAGGTAACGTAAGGTAAGACTCACAGGTAACGTAAGGTAAGACTCACAGGTAACGTAAGGTAAGACTCACAGGTAACGTAAGGTAAGACTCACAGGTAACGTAAGGTAAGACTCACAGGTAACGTAAGGTAAGACTCACAGGTAACGTAAGGTAACTCCAGTAAGGTAAGACTCACCAGGTAACGTAAGGTAAGACTCACCAGGTAACGTAAGGTAAGACTCACCAGGTAACGTAAGGTAAGACTCACCAGGTAACGTAAGGTAAGACTCACCAGGTAACGTAAGGTAAGACTCACAGGTAACGTAAGGTAAGACTCACAGGTAACGTAAGGTAAGACTCACCAGGTAACGTAAGGTAAGACTCACAGGTAACGTAAGGTAAGACTCACCAGGTAACGTAAGGTAAGACTCACAGGTAACGTAAGGTAAGACTCACCAGGTAACGTAAGGTAAGACTCACCAGGTAACGTAAGGTAAGACTCACCAGGTAACGTAAGGTAAGACTCACCAGGTAACGTAAGGTAAGACTCACCAGGTAACGTAAGGTAAGACTCACAGGTAACGTAAGGTAAGACTCACAGGTAACGTAAGGTAAGACTCACAGGTAACGTAAGGTAAGACTCACAGGTAACGTAAGGTAAGACTCACAAGGTAACGTAAGGTAAGACTCACCAGGTAACGTAAGGTAAGACTCACAGGTAAGGTAAGACTCACCAGGTAACGTAAGGTAAGACTCACCAGGTAACGTAAGGTAAGACTCACAGGTAACGTAAGGTAAGACTCACAGGTAACGTAAGGTAAGACTCACCAGGTAACGTAAGGTAAGACTCACAGGTAACGAAAGGTAAGACTCACAGGTAACGTAAGGTAAGACTCACCAGGTAACGTAAGGTAAGACTCACCAGGTAACGTAAGGTAAGACTCAACAGGTAACGTAAGATAAGACTCACAGGTAACGTAAGGTAAGACTCACCAGGTAACGTAAGGTAAGACTCACCAGGTAACGTAAGATAAGACTCACAGGTAACGTAAGGTAAGACTCACAGGTAACGTAAGGTAAGACTCGCCAGGTAACGTAAGGTAAGACTCACCAGGTAACGTAAGGTAAGACTCACCAGGTAACGTAAGGTAAGACTCACCAGGTAACGTAAGGTAAGACTCACCAGGTAACGTAAGGTAAGACTCACAGGTAACGTAAGGTAAGACTCACCAGGTAACGTAAGGTAAGACTCACCAGGTAACGTAAGGTAAGACTCACCAGGTAACGTAAGATAAGACTCACCAGGTAACGTAAGGTAAGACTCACCAGGTAACGTAAGGTAAGACTCACCAGGTAACGTAAGGTAAGACTCACCAGGTAACGTAAGGTAAGACTCACAGGTAACGTAAGGTAAGACTCACCAGGTAACGTAAGGTAAGACTCACCAGGTAACGTAAGGTAAGACTCACCAGGTAACGTAAGGTAAGACTCACCAGGTAACGTAAGGTAAGACTCACAGGTAACGTAAGGTAAGACTCACCAGGTAACGTAAGGTAAGACTCACCAGGTAACGTAAGGTAAGACTCACCAGGTAACGTAAGGTAAGACTCACCAGGTAACGTAAGGTAAGACTCACCAGGTAACGTAAGGTAAGACTCACCAGGTAACGTAAGGTAAGACTCACCAGGTAAAGTAAGGTAAGACTCACCAGGTAACGTAAGGTAAGACTCACCAGGTAACGTAAGGTAAGACTCACCAGGTAAAGTAAGGTAAGACTCACCAGGTAACGTAAGGTAAGACTCACCAGGTAACGTAAGGTAAGACTCACCAGGTAACGTAAGGTAAGACTCACCAGGTAACGTAAGGTAAGACTCACCAGGTAACGTAAGGTAAGACTCACCAGGTAACGTAAGGTAAGACTCACCAGGTAAAGTAAGGTAAGACTCACCAGGTAACGTAAGGTAAGACTCACCAGGTAACGTAAGGTAAGACTCACCAGGTAAAGTAAGGTAAGACTCACCAGGTAACGTAAGGTAAGACTCACCAGGTAACGTAAGGTAAGACTCACCAGGTAAAGTAAGGTAAGACTCACCAGGTAACGTAAGGTAAGACTCACCAGGTAACGTAAGGTAAGACTCACCAGGTAACCAAAAAATAAGGACATAAGACTGGCATGAAGATCATAGTCTCTATTGTGTTAGTGATAGACCAGCAGCATCTCCGCCCCCCTCCCCATCACCCCCAGCACTCGCCAGCCCTCACACCTGCTCCCTCACACCTGCTCCCTCACACCTGCTCCCTCACACCTGCTCCCTCACACCTGCTCCCTCACCGCACACTGGGGGAGGAGTGCGGTGATGAGTCTCATGAGGTGAATTGTCCCTCACGATCCTGGAATAAAGAAGTGTTTGTTGAAACATGATCACCATATACACAATTTTCAGGGGAATAGACAGAGTAGACAAGGATGGATTATTTAACACAGGTGGTACACGCACAAGGGAACACAGGTGGAAGCTGAGTAAATGAGCCACAGACACATTAGAAAGAACTTTGTCAGTGTCAGAGTAGATCAGAAATGGAATGCACTAAGAAGTGGTGTGGAGGCTGACTCCATACACAGAGCCCAGTAGGCTCAGGAATCTGTACACCAGTTGACTGACAGTTGAGAGGCGGGACCAAAGACCCAAAGCTCAACCCCCGCAGGCACAACTAGGTGAGTACACACACACACCAAAATTGAAGAAAAGTACAGAGGTTTGCAACAAGACTGGTGCCAGAGGTAACAGGGTTAAAATGGAACTAGCTCTCATATCTCTAGAAGGTGGAAGGAACAGAGTGAATATGATTGTAACATACAAGATACTAAAGATAATAGATAAGGTGGATAAGAAGAACCTCTTTAATGTGAGAGAATGTAGTACAAGAGGACACAAGTGGAAGATGAAATGCAAATGAGTCCAAGAAATATAGGAAAGTTGTGTGACAGTGAGGGGCGGTCAACAAGCACCTGAACGCGTTTCACCTGCTTGTTTCAGTCGAACACACTGAAGGAGGAAGCTTTGAAAGCCACCTCCATCCACAACGGTAAGGCCAGACTCGACACAGAATACGAACATGAGAACAACACATTTTTAACGGCACAGATCCACACGGCCAGTAGGAGGGACATACAGTGCGGAACCTCACTCCCCCGTAGTAGTCACTCATAGGTAAGTACACACGCATGTAAGCACGCACACACACACACGCACACTCTAACACACACACAGGATCTCTTTAATCGAGGACAAAAACATGATTAAAGAGATCCTTAAAGAGGTAAGGATGGAGGGAGCTGAGCGAAATGTTGAAAAGGTTTTCAGGCTTGGAAAGTACAACAAGGACAGAGACCGAATGATAAAGGTGGTTTTCATGAGCGAAATCGCAAAAGAGGAACTGCTAGCAAGGAAGTGTTGTCTAAAAGGTGTAGAGAAGTTCAAGAAAATATTCCTGCAGAGGGATATGACAAGGGAAGAGAGAATACGGACAGCAGACGCGAGGAAGGAGCGCAGGGAGAGAGAAGGAAATCAGAGTACCACAACCCAGAACCCTACAATCCCAGAGGGAAGTGGAGAACCCTCCTCAAACAGTGCAACAGCCACAGGGATTGGGGCACCACCCCCACATTCTACCCAACAGACACCCAACCTGCCCCATCCCCTGTCAGCCCCCCACTAAGTACCCACCTAGGGCACCCTCCCCCCACCCACCCCCCTCCCCCCACTCACCCCCCTTCTTCCCCTCACCCCTCTCCCCAGGACCTCCCTTCCCCCCCATCCCCCATGCCCTCCCTTCTCCCACATGCCTTCCCGTCTCTCCCACCCCCATGCCCTCCCTTCTCCCCCTCCCCCCTAAGCCCCCCACTCTCCCCCACCCCACCTAAGTCTTCCCCTCTCCCCCACTCCCCTAAACCCTCCCCTCTTCCTCACCCACCTCAGCCCTCCCTTTTCCCCCACGCCCCCCAAGCCCTCCACCCTTTTCTCTCCCCCCAAGCCCCCCCATCTCCCCTATCCCCCACAGCCTCTCCTCCCCCCATGCTTCCCCAACCCTCCCTCTCTTACCCACCCCCTGTACCCTCCCCCTCTTATCCACCCCCTGTACCCTCCCCCTCTTATCCACCCCCTGTACCCTCCCCCTCTTATCCACCCCCTGTACCCTCCCCCTCTCCCCCACCACCCCAAGCCCTCCCTCCTCCACCAATCCCCCCGTGCCAGGTCCCCCCAGCTCCCACTCACCCCAGATCCCAAAGGTCCCCCCCAGAAAAGAAGCAGGAGAGAGTCAGTTTCAGGGTGATGTACTCGAACATAGATGGGATCACAAGCAAGACAAGTGAACTAAGGGAAAGAGCACAAGAAGTTAACCCAGATGTAATCGGACTCACTGAAACAAAACTCTCTGGAATCATAACGAATGCCGTGTTTCCCCAGGAGTATACAGTAATAAGGAAAGAGAGGGAAGGTAGAGGAGGAGGCGGAGTGGCCCTACTCATGAGAAGGGAATGGAGTTTTAAGGAGATGGCCATCCCGGGCTGTGAGGAGTTCAGAGACTACATAGCAGGCACCATAACAATGGGAGGACCAAGAATAGTAGTAGCAGTAATATACAACCCTCCACCAAATGACAGGAGACCCAGTCAAGAGTATGAAAACAACAACAAGGCAGTTAACACTATAATTGAGAGGGCAGCCTCTGCTGCCTGTAGAAATAGATCCCACCTGCTCATCATGAGCGACTTCAATCACGGAAAGATTGACTGGGAGAACAAGGAACCGCATGGAGGCGAGGATACGTGGAGAGCCAAACTATTGGAGGTGGTGACAAGCAACTTTTTAACGCAGCATGTCGGAGAACCCACAAGGATGAGAGGCAATGACGAACCAGCGAGACTCGACCTAGTCTTCACTCTGAACGACTCCGACATAAGAGAAATCGGTTTTGAGGACCCAGTAGGAATGAGCGACCACAGTGTACTGGTGTTTGAGTACTTGATTGAAGAAGGGTTATTGAACTCGAGGAGGGATACCGAAACCAAAAGGTTAGCATACCGAAAGGGAAACTATGAGGGGATAAGAAAATTCCTAACAGATATAGCATGGGAAACAGAGCTCAGGGGAAAGACGGCCCAAGATATGATGGATTACATCACGCAGAAGTGCAAGGACGCAGCCAACAAGTTTGTCCCAGTCCAAAAGGAAAACAGAGAAATGAAGATGAGAAACCCATGGTTTAATCAAAGATGTAGGCTAGCTAAGCAGCAAAGTAAAAGGGCATGGAGAAACTATAGGAATAACAGGACACTGGAGAGCAGAGAAAGATACCAGAATGCCAGGAATGAATATGTCAGGATGAGAAGAGAGGCAGAAAGACAATACGAAAATGACATCGCAAGCAAGGCAAAGACTCAGCCTAAATTGTTGCATAGCCACATTAGGAGAAAAACAACAGTAAAGGAACAGGTTATGAGATTAAGGATAGGGGCGGAAGGATTCACTACAAATGACAAGGAAGTGTGTGAGGAATTGAATAAGAAATTCCAGGAGGTCTTCACCTTAGAACAAGGAGAAATTCCAGAGGTAAGTGAGGGAATAGCTAACCAGGAACCACTGGAAGAGTTTGAGATTACCAGTGGGGAAGTAAGGAAGTGTTTACTAGAGTTGGACGTGACGAAGGCTATAGGCCCAGATGGAATCTCCCCTTGGGTTCTAAAGGAAGGAGCAAGAGAACTGAGCCTACCACTCTCCATAGTGTATAACAAATCACTGGCAACAGGGGAACTGCCAGATATTTGGAAAGCAGCTAACGTAGTCCCGATATACAAGAAAGGGGATAGACAGGAGGCACTGAACTACAGGCCAGTGTCCCTAACCTGCATACCATGCAAGCTGATGGAGAAGATTGTGCGAAAAAAACTAGTGGAGCATCTGGAGCGAAGGAACTTTGTAACACAGCATCAACATGGGTTCAGGGATGGCAGGTCCTGCCTCACAGGGTTACTTGAATTCTACGACCAGGCAACAAAAATAAGGCAAGAAAGAGAAGGGTGGGCAGACTGCATATTTTTGGATTGTCAGAAAGCCTTTGATACAGTGCCACACAAGAGGCTAGTGCGAAAGTTGGAGATGCAGGCTGGAGTGAGAGGGAAGGTACTCCGGTGGATAGAGGAATACCTAAGCAACAGGAGACAACGAGTCTGTGTGAGGGGTGAGGTCTCAGATTGGCGAGACGTCACAAGTGGAGTCCCGCAGGGGTCAGTCCTTGGACCTATACTGTTTCTGGTATATGTAAATGATCTCCCAGAGGGTATAGATTCGTTCCTCTCAATGTTTGCCGACGATGCAAAAATTATGAGGAGGATTGAAACAGAGGATGATAGTAGGAGGCTACAAAATGACCTGGATAGACTGAGTGAATGGTCCAACAAATGGCTGTTGAAGTTCAACCCGAGTAAATGCAAAGTAATGAAACTAGGCAGTGGAAACAGGAGGCCAGGCACAGGATACAGAATAGGAGATGAAGTACTTAATGAAACAGACAGAGAGAAAGATCTAGGAGTTGATATCACACCAAACCTGTCTCCTGAAGCCCACATAAAGAGAATAACGTCTGCGGCATATGCGAGGCTGGCTAACATCAGAACGGCGTTCAGGAACCTGTGTAAGGAATCATTCAGAATCTTGTACACCACATATGTAAGACCAATCCTGGAGTATGCGGCCCCAGCATGGAGCCCGTACCTTGTCAAGCACAAGACGAAGCTGGAAAAAGTCCAAAGGTATGCTACTAGACTAGTCCCAGAACTAAGAGGCATGAGTTATGAGGAAAGGCTGCGGGAAATGCACCTCACGACACTGGAAGACAGAAGAGTAAGGGGGGACATGATCACAACCTACAAAATCCTCAGGGGAATCGACCGGGTAAACAACGATGAACTTTTCAACACTGGTGGGACGCGAACAAGGGGACACAGGTGGAAGCTGAGTACCCAAATGAGCCACAGAGACGTTAGAAAGAACTTTTTCAGTGTCAGAGTAGTTAGCAAATGGAATGCATTAGGAAGTGATGTGGTGGAGGCTGACTCCATTCACAGTTTCAAATGTAGATATGATAGAGCCCAATAGGCTCAGGAATCTGTACACCAGTTGATTGACGGTTGAGAGGCGGGACCAAAGAGCCAGAGCTCAACCCCCGCAAGCACAATTAGGTGAGTACAATTAGGTGAGTACACACAAAGCACACATGTTCACGCATTCGCACATCGTAAGAAATTAATGTTCGTGTGCTAAATGAAATATACTACTACTGTTATTACTACTAATTCTTACTAATAATATTTTTTCCTGAGGAGGAAGATGTGGATAGTAAGGAGAGGGGGGTGAGGGGAGGGGTGGAGGGGGGGGGAGTTGTGTTTTGTGAGTGGCAGGTGGCCAGACTTATCCCACTCCCGCCTGCCACCTGCCTCTGTCACTCGCTGCCTCCCTCTCCCTCCATCCCTCCCTCTCCCTCCGTCCCTCCCCCTCCCCCCGTCCCTCCCTCTCCCTCCTACCCCCTACAACAGCTAGCACCTGCCTTGTGCTCTCTCCTGCGCCTCCCTCACCTGCTGCAGCCATGACTGGTGACTCTCCACCACCACCACCGGATCCTCCACCACAGTGAGTGGTGGAGACCTCTGCCACAGTCATCCAACACTCTACTGTGTGATGTTTACAAACACTTAACACCAAATTAACACAACTTTATACATTCAATCTACATCGATAAGAAGGAATGTGTTACGGTGTTATCCCTGGTAGGACCAGGAGGGCGGCGCCCCCAGGGGGCCAACCACTGTTACGGTGAGGGGTGAGACCTCCGATTGGCGTGAAGTCACCAGTGGAGTCCCACAGGGCTCTGTACTCGGTCCTATCTTGTTTCTGATATATGTAAATGATCTCCCGGAGGGTATCGATTCATTTCTCTCAATGTTTGCGGACGATGCTAAAATTATGAGAAGGATTAAAACAGAAGATGACTGTTTGAGGCTTCAAGAAGACCTAGACAAGCTGAAGGAATGGTCGAACAAATGGTTGTTAGAGTTTAACCCAACCAAATGTAATGTAATGAAGATAGGTGTAGGGAGCAGGAGGCCAGATACAAGGTATCATCTGGGAGAGGAAATTCTTCAGGAGTCAGAGAAGGAAAAAGACTTGGGGGTTGATATCACGCCAGACCTGTCTCCTGCAGCACATATCAAGCGGATAACATCAGCGGCATATGCCAGGCTGGCCAACATACGAACGGCATTCAGAAACTTGTGTAAAGAATCATTCAGAACTTTGTATACCACATATGTCAGGCCAATCCTGGAGTATGCAGCCCCAGCATGGAGTCCATATCTAGTCAAGGATAAGACTAAACTGGAAAAGGTTCAAAGGTTTGCCACGAGACTAGTACCCGAGCTGAGAGGTATGAGCTACGAGGAGAGACTACGGGAATTAAACCTCACTTCGCAGGAAGACAGAAGAGTTAGGGGGGACATGATCACCACATTCAAGATTCTGAAGGGGATTGATAGGGTAGATAAAGACAGTCTATTTAACACAAGGGGAACACGCACAAGGGGACACAGGTGGAAACTGAGTGCCCAAATGAGCCACAGAGATATTAGAAAGAACTTTTTTAGTGTCAGAGTGGTTGACAAATGGAATGCATTAGGAAGTGATGTGGTGGAGGCTGACTCCATACACAGTTTCAAATGTAGATATGACAGAGCCCGATAAGCTCAGGAATCTGTACACCTGTTGATTGACGGTTGAGAGGCGGGACCAAAGAGCCAGAGCTCAACCCCCGCAAACACAACTAGGTGAGTACTGCAGTACTGAGGACCAGGAGGGCGGCGCCCCCAGGGGACCAACCACTGCAGTACTGAGGACCAGGAGGGCGGCGCCCCCAGGGGACCAACCACTGCAGTACTGAGGACCAGGAGGGCGGCGCCCCCAGGGGACCAACCACTGCAGTACTGAGGACCAGGAGGGCGGCGCCCCCAGGGGACCAACCACTGCAGTACTGAGGACCAGGAGGGCGGCGCCCCCAGGGGACCAACCACTGCAGTACTGAGGACCAGGAGGGCGGCGCCCCCAGGGGACCAACCACTGCAGTACTGAGGACCATGAGGGCGGCGCCCCCAGGGGACCAACCACTGCAGTACTGAGGACCAGGAGGGCGGCGCCCCCAGGGGACCAACCACTGCAGTACTGAGGACCAGGAGGGCGGCGCCCCCAGGGGACCAACCACTGCAGTACTGAGGACCAGGAGGGCGGCGCCCCCAGGGGACCAACCACTGCAGTACTGAGGACCAGGAGGGCGGCGCCCCCAGGGGACCAACCACTGCAGTACTGAGGACCAGGAGGGCGGCGCCCCCAGGGGACCAACCACTGCAGTACTGAGGACCATGAGGGCGGCGCCTCCAGGGGACCAACCACTGCAGTACTGAGGACCAGGAGGGCGGCGCCCCCAGGGGACCAACCACTGCAGTACTGAGGACCAGGAGGGCGGCGCCCCCAGGGGACCAACCACTGCAGTACTGAGGACCAGGAGGGCGGCGCCCCCAGGGGACCAACCACTGCAGTACTGAGGACCAGGAGGGCGGCGCCCCCAGGGGACCAACCACTGCAGTACTGAGGACCAGGAGGGCGGCGCCCCCAGGGGACCAACCACTGCAGTACTGAGGACCAGTGGCGTCCCAGCCACCTGTTCCCAGGGCTTCACCCTCCTGGGTATCGCCCCGCTAAGGTTTCCTTTGACACCAGTCGGCCGTGAGAGCCAAACTGAGTGTTGCTACCACCGCAATACCTGATACCCGCCTGGTACCTGAGACCCGCCTGGTACCTGATACCCGCGTGACGTCAGGTGGCGAGTGGGTCCTGCAATACCTTGTCCCCAGGACAAGCGGGGTTCACATGTCAAGCCGTAAATAAAGGCGGGATATTATTGTGTGGAGACAGCTTAATTCACCTTCCTGTATTTGGGAAGGGTTAGCTTCAGCTCCAGGGCCCGCCTCTTAACCCTTTTGTCGGGTGAAAGGTGTAAATTGGTTACATGACACCAACGCCTGAAGCTATGCATTAATACCAGTCAGACGTCTTGCCTCCTAGTCCATACCACATTTCGAACTTTCCAAACACTTTGAACAGTTGTCTTAAGTGTCTCAGCTCTTATCTCAGCTGTAGACACTCTCTGAGTGTCTACATTACCTTTTGACATCCTTCCACGAAACTTCTTAAGTAATCACCTGCTGTGGAAATCATCAACATTCTTCCAGCAATTTCACCTCAGCCATTAACCTAATTTTGCTCGGAGGAGCTGAGCTTCCAGGGGAGATGTGTGCACAAAGCGTCGCAAGCTTCCACTGAGTTATAAACACTTCACACACGGCCGCATTAAAATTAAAAATTGTTTAGAAGAACAACAACCAGAGTCTAGACCCATAAAGAAATAGTCTTCCCCAGAATATCATGAACCAACAAATATTCCGACTTTGACGTCTATATGACGAACACTGCTAGTGCTGGCGGCCTTCTCCAACCGCTTAGCAGGAAGAAAACACTCCCCAATAGGAAGAAAACCCGCTGGGTTGTTCATCCTGTCACTTGTACTCAGACACAGCTGGGACTTGCTTAACTGTCTCAAGTGAACAGTTCCTCAAACAAGAAGATTAACATTTATCAACCCTTAAAAGCTTACGTTATCTTGCGGGTGCAAAATGGGGAAATCAAGAAAAGCGAAGCAGTCGTCATGGGTAAGAGGATCAGGTAGAGCCTTGCAGGTCACCTCAGCAGCATGCCATACACAACAATTGTTAATATCTTTACCATTGAGCAATTATCCTTCAATATCTGCTCTTACCAGAAAAAGTCATTCATCATTATTTTCCCATTCACTCTCAAGAGCGCATAAAACCTTTGAATATTATATGATAAAAATGACCCACAATTTGCGACCTGAATCCCACGGTGAATAATGGCCTCTTTTAGAGGTCTTTGATCGCCTTCTTGTGGGCCGGACCGAGGGCTAGGAACCCATTATAGGGTGGGAGGACTGGATGCTGCCCCAGCCCCTCTAGTCCTCACACATGTCAGGAGACCAAAGGGATCAAGCCCCACAGGAGAGCCAGCGGTTGAGAGCTTGGATGCCGAAAGTATTCTTCCTGGTGTCGCTTCTGAGTGGTTGTGGGGTTTTTTGCCTGTGGTTTACCTGGAGCCGGTTTCAAGAGCTTTCTTGCTCTACACCTCCATCCTTAAACCAGGATTTCCAGGTGATTTCTTGAGCAACCAGGCTATTGCTGTTTTTTTTTTAGCCCGCAAACCTATACGTAAAGTGTACAAGCCCTCTAATGTGATGGATTTCAAACACTCAAATATTTCTCTCCAGCACTCCGATATTACTCCTGGCACACTAATATTACTCCTGACACTCTAATATTAATCCCAACCCTCTACTATTACTCCCAGCACTCAACTATTACTCCCAGCACTCTAATATTACTCCCAGCACTGTAATATTACTCCCAGCACTCTAATATTACTCCCAGCACTCTAATATTACTCCCAGCACTCTAATATTACTCCCAGCACTCTAATATTACTCCCAGCACTCTAATATTACTCCCAGCACTCTAATATTACTCTCGGACCCGTAATATTACTCCCAGCACTTCAATATTACTCCCAGCACTGTAATATTACTCCCAGCACTCTAATATTACTCCCGGCACTCTAATATTACTCACAGACCCCTAATATTACTCACAGCATTCAAATATTAATCCCAGCACTCAAATATTACATTCAGCACTCTAGTATTACTCCCAGACCCTCAAATACTAGTCAAGGCACTCTAATAATACTCCGAGCACCCTAACATTACTCCCAGCACTCTAATATTACTCCCGCCACTCTAGTATTACTCCTAGCACCCGAATAATACTCCCAGAGATATAATATTACTCCCAGCAATCTACCATTACTCCCAGCACTCTAATATTGCTCCCGGCACTCAAATAATACCCGCCAGCACTCCAATATTACTCCCAGCACTCTAATATTACTCTGGGCACTCTAATAATACACCCAGCACTCCAATATTACTCACAGCACTCTAATATTACTCCGGGCACTCTAATAATACACCCAGCACTCTTATATTGCTCTCAGTGCTTTAACATTTATCCCGGCCATATTAGTCATATTACAAAATGGGCGACAACTGTAGGACCTACTGTGAAGACCAAGATGTGTCGGGTGTGTGTTGGTGTGTAACACTGTGTGTCGGGTGTGTGTTGTAGTGTAACACTGTGTGTCGGGTGTGTGTTGTAGTGTAACACTGTGTGTCGGGTGTGTGTTGTAGTGTAACACTGAGTGTCGGGTGTGTGTTGTAGTGTAACACTGTGTGTTGGGTGTGTGTTGTAGTGTAACACTGTGTGTTGTAGTGTAACACTGAGTGTCGGGTGTGTGTTGTAGTGTAACACTGAGTGTCGGGTGTGTGTTGTAGTGTAACACTGTGTGTTGTAGTGTAACACTGTGTGTCGGGTGTGTGTTGTAGTGTAACACTGTGTGTTGTAGTGTAACACTGAGTGTCGGGTGTGTGTTGTAGTGTAACACTGAGTGTCGGGTGTGTGTTGTAGTGTAACACTGTGTGTTGTAGTGTAACACTGTGTGTCGGGTGCGTGTTGTAGTGTAACACTGTGAGTTGTAGTGTAACACTGAGTGTCGGGTGTGTGTTGTAGTGTAACACTGTGTGTTGTAGTGTAACACTGTGTGTTGTAGTGTAACACTGTGTGTCGGGTGTGTGTTGTAGTGTAACACTGTGTGTTGTAGTGTAACACTGAGTGTCGGGTGTGTGTTGTAGTGTAACACTGAGTGTCGGGTGTGTGTTGTAGTGTAACACTGTGTGTTGTAGTGTAACACTGTGTGTCGGGTGCGTGTTGTAGTGTAACACTGTGTGTTGTAGTGTAACACTGAGTGTCGGGTGTGTGTTGTAGTGTAACACTGTGTGTTGTAGTGTAACACTGAGTGTCGGGTGTGTGTTGTAGTGTAACACTGTGTGTCGGGTGTGTGTTGTAGTGTAACACTGTGTGTCGGGTGTGTGTTGTAGTGTAACACTGTGTGTCGGGTGTGTGTTGTAGTGTAACACTGAGTGTCGGGTGTGTGTTGTAGTGTAACACTGTGTGTCGGGTGTCGGGTGTGTGTTGTAGTGTAACACTGTGTGTCGGGTGTGTGTTGTAGTGTAACACTGTGTGTCGGGTGTGTGTTGTAGTGTAACACTGAGTGTCGGGTGTGTGTTGTAGTGTAACACTGAGTGTCGGGTGTGTGTTGTAGTGTAACACTGTGTGTCGGGTGTGTGTTGTTGTGTAACACTGAGTGTCGGGTGTGTGTTGTAGTGTAACACTGAGTGTCGGGTGTGTGTTGTTGTGTAACACTGAGTGTCGGGTGTGTGTTGTTGTGTAACACTGAGTGTCGGGTGTGTGTTGTAGTGTAACACTGTGTGTCGGGTGTGTGTTGTAGTGTAACACTGTGTGTCGGGTGTGTGTTGTAGTGTAACACTGAGTGTCGGGTGTGTGTTGTTGTGTAACACTGAGTGTCGGGTGTGTGTTGTAGTCTAACACTGTGTGTCGGGTGTGTGTTGTAGTGTAACACTGTGTGTCGGGTGTGTGTTGTAGTGTAACACTGAGTGTCGGGTGTGTGTTGTAGTGTAACACTGAGTGTCGGGTGTGTGTTGTAGTGTAACACTGTGTGTCGGGTGTGTGTTGTAGTGTAACACTGTGTGTCGGGTGTGTGTTGTAGTGTAACACTGTGTGTCGGGTGTGTGTTGTAGTGTAACACTGAGTGTCGGGTGTGTGTTGTAGTGTAACACTGTGTGTCGGGTGTGTGTTGTAGTGTAACACTGAGTGTCGGGTGTGTGTTGTAGTGTAACACTGAGTGTCGGGTGTGTTGTAGTGTAACACTGAGTGTCGGGTGTGTGTTGTAGTGTAACACTGTGTGTCGGGTGTGTGTTATAGTGTAACACTGTGTGTCGGGTGTGTGTTGTAGTGTAACACTGTGTCGGGTGTGTGTTGTAGTGTAACACTGTGTGTCGGGTGTGTGTTCTAGTGTAACACTGAGTGTCGGGTGTGTGTTGTAGTGTAACACTGTGTGTTGTAGTGTAACACTGTGTGTTGTAGTGTAACACTGTGTGTTGTAGTGTAACACTGTGTGTTGTAGTGTAACACTGTGTGTCGGGTGTGTGTTGTAGTGTAACACTGTGTGTCGGGTGTGTGTTGTAGTGTAACACTGAGTGTCGGGTGTGTGTTGTAGTGTAACACTGTGTGTCGGGTGTGTGTTGTAGTGTACACTGAGTGTCGGGTGTGTGTTGTAGTGTAACACTGTGTGTTGTTAGTGTAACACTGTGTGTCGGGTGTGTGTTGTAGTGTAACACTGTGTGTCGGGTGTGTGTTGTAGTGTAACACTGTGTGTCGGGTGTGTGTTGTAGTGTAACACTGTGTGTCGGGTGTGTGTTGTAGTGTAACACTGTGTGTCGGGTGTGTGTTTGTAGTGTAACACTGTGTGTTGTTGTGTAACACTGTGTGTCGGGTGTGTGTTGTAGTGTAACACTGAGTGTCGGGTGTGTGTTGTAGTGTAACACTGTGTGTCGGGTGTGTGTTTGTAGTGTAACACTGTTGTCGGGTGTGTGTTGTAGTGTAACACTGTGTGTCGGGTGTGTGTTAGTAGTGTAAACACTGTGTGTCGGGTGTGTGTTGTAGTGTAACACTGGTGTCGGTGTGTGTTGTAGTGTAACACTGATGTGTCGGGTGTTGTTTTAGTGTAAACACTGTGTGTCGGGTGTGTGTTTGTAGTGTAACACTGAGTGTCGGGGTGTGTGTGTTGTAGTGTAACACTGTGTGTCGGGTGTGGTGTTGTTGTGTAACAGCTGAGTGTCGGTGTGTGATTGTGTGTAACCCTGAGTGTCGGGTGTGTGTTGTTGTGTAACCTGAGTGTCGGGTGTGTGTTGTAGTGTAACACTGAGTGTCGGGTGTGTGTTGTAGTGTAACACTGTGTGTCGTGTTTGTTTCGTAGTGTAACACTGGTGTGTGGTGTGTGTTGTAGGGTACACTGTTTGTCGGGTGTGTGTTGTAGTGTAACACTGTGTGTCGGGTGTGGTTGTAGTTGTAACACTGTGTCGGGTGTGTGTTGTAGTGTAACACTGATGTGTCGGGTGTGTGTTGTAGTGTAACACTGTGTGTCGGGTGTGTGTTGTAGTGTAACACTGAGTGTCGGGTGTGTGTTGTAGTGTAACACTGTGTGTCGGGTGTGTGTTGTAGTGTAACACTGAGTGTCGGGTGTAGTTTCATGTGGTGTGTGTAGTGTAACACTGAGTGTCGGGTGTGTGTGTTGTAGTGTAACACTGAGTGTCGGGTGTGTGTTGTAGTGTAACACTGAGTGTCGGGTGTGTGTTGTAGTGTAACACTGTAGTGTCGGGTGTGTGTTGTAGTGTAACACTGTGTGTCGGGTGTGTGTTGTAGTGTAACACTGTTGTGTCGGGTGTGTGTTGTAGTGTAACACTGTGTGTCGGGTGTGTGTTGTAGTGTAACACTGTGTCGGGTGTGTGTTGTAGTTGTAACACTGGTGTCGGGTGTGTGTTGTAGTGTAACACTGTGTGTCGGGTGTGTGTTGTAGTGTAACCACTGAGTGTCGGGTGTGTGTTGTAGTGTAACACTGAGTGTCGGGTGTTGTAGTGTACACTGTGTGTTGTATGTGTAACACTGTGTGTTGTAGTGTAACACTGTGTGTTGTAGTGTAACACTGTGTTGTTGTAGTGTAACACGTGTGTCGGGTGTGTGTTGTAGTGTAACACTGAGTGTCGGGTGTGTGTTGTAGTGTAACACTGTGTGTTGTAGTGTAACACTGTGTGTCGGGTGTTGTGTTGTAGTGTAACACTGTGTGTCGGATGTGTGTTGGTAGTGTAACACTGAGTGTCGGGTGTGTGTTGTAGTGTAAGCACTGTGTGGTTGTAGTGTAACACTGTGTGTCGGGTGGGTGTTGTTAGTGTAACACTGAGTGTCGGGTGGTGTGTTGTAGTGTAACACGTGATGTGTTGTTAGTGTAACCTGTGTGTCGCGGTGTGTTTGTAGTGTAACACTGAGTGAGTGTCGGGTGTGTGTTGTAGTGTAACACTGTGTGTTGTAGTGTAGACACTGTGTGTTGTAGTGTAACACTGTGTGTTGTAGTTGGTAACACTGTGTGTTGTAGGTGTAACACTGTGTGTTGTAGTGTAAGCAGTGTGTGTCGGGTGTGTGTTGTAGTGTAACACTGTGTGTCGGGTGTTGTGTTGTAGTGTAACACTGTGTGTCGGTGTGTGTTGTAGTGTAACAACTGTGATAGTAGGTGTGTGTGTTCGTATGTGTAACACTGTGTGTCGGGTGTGTGATTGTAGTGTAACACTGAGTGTCGGGTGTGTGTTGTAGTGTAACACTGTGTGTGCGGGTGCTGTGTTGTAGTGTAACATCTGTTGTTGGGTGTGTGTTGTAGTGTAACACTGAGTGTCGGGTGTGTGTTGTAGTGTAACACTGTGTGTCGGTGTGCTGTTGTAGTGTAACACTGTGTGTGCGGGTGTGTGTTGTAGTGTAACACTGTGTGTTGGTGTGTGTTGTAGTGTAACACTGAGTGTCGGGTGTGTGTTGTAGTGTAACACTGTGTGTTCGGTGTGTGTGTTGTAGTGTAACACTGTGTGTCGGTGTGTGTTGTAGTGTAACCACTGTGTGTCGGGTGTGTGTTGTAGTGTAACACTGTGTGTCGGGGTGTGTGTTGTAGTGTAACACTGTGTGTCGGGTGTGTGTTGTAGTGTAACACTGAGTGTCGGGTGTGTGTTGTAGTGTAACACTGTGTGTTGTAGTGTAACACTGTGTGTCGGGTGTGTGTTGTAGTGTAACACTGTGTGTCGGGTGTGTGTTGTAGTGTAACACTGTGTGTCGGGTGTGTGTTGTAGTGTAACACTGTGTGTTGTTGTGTAACACTGTGTGTCGGGTGTGTGTTGTAGTGTAACACTGAGTGTCGGGTGTGTGTTGTAGTGTAACACTGTGTGTCGGGTGTGTGTTGTAGTGTAACACTGAGTGTCGGGTGTGTGTTGTAGTGTAACACTGTGTGTCGGGTGTGTGTTGTAGTGTAAGACTGTGTGTCGGGTGTGTGTTGTAGTGTAACATTGTGTGTCGGGTGTGTTGTAGTGTAACACTGTGTGTCGGGTGTGTTGTAGTGTAACACTGTGTGTCGGGTGTGTGTTGTAGTGTAACACTGTGTGTCGGGTGTGTGTTGTAGTGTAACACTGAGTGTCGGGTGTGTGTTGTAGTGTAACACTGAGTGTCGGGTGTGTGTTGTAGTGTAACACTGTGTGTCGGGTGTGTGTTGTAGTGTAACACTGTGTGTTGTAGTGTAACACTGAGTGTCGGGTGTGTGTTGTAGTGTAACACTGAGTGTCGGGTGTGTGTTGTAGTGTAACACTGAGTGTCGGGTGTGTGTTGTAGTGTAACACTGTGTGTCGGGTGTGTGTTGTAGTGTAACACTGTGTGTCGGGGTGTGTTGTAGTGTAACACTGTGTGTCGGTGTGTGTTGTAGTGTAACACTGAGTGTCGGGTGTGTGTTGTAGTGTAACACTGAGTGTCGGGTGTGTGTTGTAGTGTAACACTGTGTGTCGGGTGTGTGTTGTAGTGTAACACTGAGTGTCGGTCGGGTGTGTGTTGTAGTGTAACACTGAGTGTCGGGTGTGTGTTGTAGTGTAACACTGTGTGTCGGGTGTGTGTTGTTGTGTAACACTGAGTGTCGGGTGTGTGTTTGTAGTGAACACTGCTGAGTGTCGGGTGTGTGTTGTAGTGTAACACTGTAGTGTCGGGGTGTGTTGTTGTGTAACACTGAGGTGTCGGGTGTGTGTTGTAGTGTAACACTGAGTGTCGGGTGTGTGTTGTAGTGTAACACTGTGTGTCGGGTGTGTGTTGTAGTGTAACACTGTGTGTCGGGTGTGTGTTGTAGTGTAACACTGAGTGTGTCGGGTGTGTGTTGTAGTGTAACACTGTGTGTCGGGTGTGTGTTGTAGTGTAACACTGTGTGTCGGGTGTGTGTTGTAGTGTAACACTGTGTCGGGTGTGTGTTGTAGTGTAACACTGTGTGTCGAGTGTGTGTTGTAGTGTAACACTGAGTGTCGGGTGTGTGTTGTAGTGTAACACTGTGTGTTGTAGTGTAACACTGTGTGTTGTAGTGTAACACTGTGTGTTGTAGTGTAACACTGTGTGTTGTAGGGTAACACTGTGTGTCGGGTGTGTGTTGTAGTGTAACACTGAGTGTCGGGTGTGTGTTGTAGTGTAACACTGTGTGTTGTAGTGTAACACTGTGTGTTGTAGTGTAACACTGTGTGTTGTAGGGTAACACTGTGTGTCGGGTGTGTGTTGTAGTGTAACACTGAGTGTCGGGTGTGTGTTGTAGTGTAACACTGTGTGTTGTAGTGTAACACTGTGTGTCGGGTGTGTGTTGTAGTGTAACACTGTGTGTCGGGTGTGTGTTGTAGTGTAACACTGAGTGTCGGGTGTGTGTTGTAGTGTAACACTGTGTGTTGTAGTGTAACACTGTGTGTCGGGTGTGTGTTGTAGTGTAACACTGAGTGTCGGGTGTGTGTTGTAGTGTAACACTGTGTGTTGTAGTGTAACACTGTGTGTCGGGTGTGTGTTGTAGTGTAACACTGAGTGTCGGGTGTGTGTTGTAGTGTAACACTGAGTGTCGGGTGTGTGTTGTAGTGTAACACTGTGTGTTGTAGTGTAACACTGTGTGTTGTAGTGTAACACTGTGTGTTGTAGTGTAACACTGTGTGTCGGGTGTGTGTTGTAGTGTAACACTGTGTGTTGTAGTGTAACACTGAGTGTCGGGTGTGTGTTGTAGTGTAACACTGTGTGTCGGGTGTGTGTTGTAGTGTAACACTGTGTGTCGGGTGTGTGTTGTAGTGTAACACTGTGTGTCGGGTGTGTGTTGTAGTGTAACACTGTGTGTCGGGTGTGTGTTGTAGTGTAACACTGTGTGTCGGGTGTGTGTTGTAGTGTAACACTGAGTGTCGGGTGTGTGTTGTAGTGTAACTCTGTGTGTTGTAGTGTAACACTGTGTGTCGGGTGTGTGTTGTAGTGTAACACTGAGTGTCGGGTGTGTGTTGTAGTGTAACACTGTGTGTCGGGTGTGTGTTGTAGTGTAACACTGTGTGTCGGGTGTGTGTTGTAGTGTAACACTGTGTGTCGGGTGTGTGTTGTAGTGTAACACTGTGTCGGGTGTGTGTTGTAGTGTAACACTGTGTCGGGTGTGTGTTGTAGTGTAACACTGTGTGTCGGGTGTGTGTTGTAGTGTAACACTGAGTGTCGGGTGTGTGTTGTAGTGTAACACTGAGTGTCGGGTGTGTGTTGTTGTGTAACACTGTGTGTTGTAGTGTAACACTGTGTGTTGTAGTGTAACACTGTGTGTTGTAGTGTAACACTGTGTGTTGTAGTGTAACACTGTGTGTCGGGTGTGTGTTGTAGTGTAACACTGTGTGTTGTAGTGTAACACTGAGTGTCGGGTGTGTGTTGTAGTGTAACACTGTGTGTTGTAGTGTAACACTGTGTGTCGGGTGTGTGTTGTAGTGTAACACTGTGTGTCGGGTGTGTGTTGTAGTGTAACACTGAGTGTCGGGTGTGTGTTGTAGTGTAACACTGTGTGTTGTAGTGTAACACTGTGTGTCGGGTGTGTGTTTGTAGTGTAACACTGAGTGTCGGGTGTGTGTTGTAGTGTAACACTGTGTGTTGTAGTGTAACACTGTGTGTCGGTGTGTGTTGTAGTGTAACACTGTGTGTCGGGTGTGTGTTGTAGTGTAACACTGTGTGTCGGGTGTGTGTTGTAGTGTAACACTGTGTGTCGGGTGTGTGTTGTAGTGTAACACTGTGTGTCGGGTGTGTGTTGTAGTGTAACACTGTGTGTCGGGTGTGTGTTGTAGTGTAACACTGTGTGTTGTTGTGTAACACTGTGTGTCGGGTGTGTGTTGTAGTGTAACACTGTGTGTCGGGTGTGTGTTGTAGTGTAACACTGTGTGTCGGGTGTGTGTTGTAGTGTAACACTGTGTGTCGGGTGTGTGTTGTAGTGTAACACTGAGTGTCGGGTGTGTGTTGTAGTGTAACACTGAGTGTCGGGTGTGTGTTGTAGTGTAACACTGTGTGTCGGGTGTGTGTTGTAGTGTAACATTGTGTGTCGGGTGTGTTGTAGTGTAACACTGTGTGTCGGGTGTGTTGTAGTGTAACACTGTGTGTCGGGTGTGTGTTGTAGTGTAACACTGTGTGTCGGGTGTGTGTTGTAGTGTAACACTGAGTGTCGGGTGTGTGTTGTAGTGTAACACTGAGTGTCGGGTGTGTGTTGTAGTGTAACACTGTGTGTTGTAGTGTAACACTGTGTGTTGTAGTGTAACACTGAGTGTCGGGTGTGTGTTGTAGTGTAACACTGTGTGTCGGGTGTGTGTTGTAGTGTAACACTGAGTGTCGGGTGTGTGTTGTAGTGTAACACTGAGTGTCGGGTGTGTGTTGTAGTGTAACACTGAGTGTCGGGTGTGTGTTGTTGTGTAACACTGTGTGTCGGGTGTGTGTTGTAGTGTAACACTGTGTGTCGGGTGTGTGTTGTAGTGTAACACTGAGTGTCGGGTGTGTGTTGTAGTGTAACACTGTGTGTCGGGTGTGTGTTGTAGTGTAACACTGTGTGTCGGGTGTGTGTTGTAGTGTAACACTGTGTGTCGGGTGTGTGTTGTAGTGTAACACTGAGTGTCGGGTGTGTGTTGTAGTGTAACACTGTGTGTTGTAGTGTAACACTGAGTGTCGGGTGTGTGTTGTAGTGTAACACTGTGTGTTGTAGTGTAACACTGTGTGTCGGGTGTGTGTTGTAGTGTAACACTGTGTGTCGGGTGTGTGTTGTAGTGTAACACTGTGTGTCGGGTGTGTGTTGTAGTGTAACACTGAGTGTCGGGTGTGTGTTGTAGTGTAACACTGAGTGTCGGGTGTGTGTTGTAGTATAACACTGTGTGTTGTAGTGTAACACTGAGTGTCGGGTGTGTGTTGTAGTGTAACACTGAGTGTCGGGTGTGTGTTGTAGTGTAACACTGTGTGTCGGGTGTGTGTTGTAGTGTAACACTGTGTGTCGGGTGTGTGTTGTAGTGTAACACTGAGTGTCGGGTGTGTGTTGTAGTGTAACACTGAGTGTCGGGTGTGTGTTGTAGTGTAACACTGTGTGTTGTAGTGTAACACTGAGTGTCGGGTGTGTGTTGTAGTGTAACACTGTGTGTTGTAGTGTAACACTGTGTGTCGGGTGTGTGTTGTAGTGTAACACTGTGTGTCGGGTGTGTGTTGTAGTGTAACACTGTGTGTCGGGTGTGTGTTGTAGTGTAACACTGTGTGTCGGGTGTGTGTTGTAGTGTAACACTGTGTGTCGGGTGTGTGTTGTAGTGTAACACTGTGTGTCGGGTGTGTGTTGTAGTGTAACACTGTGTGTCGGGTGTGTGTTGTAGTGTAACACTGTGTGTCGGGTGTGTGTTGTAGTGTAACACTGAGTGTCGGGTGTGTGTTGTAGTGTAACACTGTGTGTTGTAGTGTAACACTGTGTGTCGGGTGTGTGTTGTAGTGTAACACTGTGTGTCGGGTGTGTGTTGTAGTGTAACACTGTGTGTCGGGTGTGTGTTGTAGTGTAACACTGTGTGTCGGGTGTGTGTTGTTGTGTAACACTGTGTGTTGTAGTGTAACACTGAGTGTCGGGTGTGTGTTGTAGTGTAACACTGTGTGTCGGGTGTGTGTTGTAGTGTAACACTGTGTGTCGGGTGTGTGTTGTAGTGTAACACTGAGTGTCGGGTGTGTGTTGTAGTGTAACACTGAGTGTTGTAGTGTAACACTGTGTGTCGGGTGTGTGTTGTAGTGTAACACTGAGTGTCGGGTGTGTGTTGTAGTGTAACACTGTGTGTTGTAGTGTAACACTGTGTGTCGGGTGTGTGTTGTAGTGTAACACTGTGTGTCGGGTGTGTGTTGTAGTGTAACACTGAGTGTCGGGTGTGTGTTGTAGTGTAACGCTGTGTGTCGGGTGTGTGTTGTAGTGTAACACTGAGTGTCGGGTGTGTGTTGTAGTGTAACACTGTGTGTCGGGTGTGTGTTGTAGTGTAACACTGTGTGTCGGGTGTGTGTTGTAGTGTAACACTGTGTGTCGGGTGTGTGTTGTTGTGTAACACTGAGTGTCGGGTGTGTGTTGTAGTGTAACACTGTGTGTCGGGTGTGTGTTGTAGTGTAACACTGAGTGTCGGGTGTGTGTTGTAGTGTAACACTGTGTGTCGGGTGTGTGTCGGGTGTGTGTTGTTGTGTAACACTGAGTGTCGGGTGTGTGTTGTTGTGTAACACTGAGTGTCGGGTGTGTGTTGTAGTGTAACACTGTGTGTCGGGTGTGTGTTGTAGTGTAACACTGTGTGTCGGGTGTGTGTTGTTGTGTAACACTGTGTGTCGGGTGTGTGTTGTTGTGTAACACTGAGTGTCGGGTGTGTGTTGTAGTGTAACACTGTGTGTCGAGTGTGTGTTGTAGTGTAACACTGAGTGTCGGGTGTGTGTTGTAGTGTAACACTGTGTGTCGGGTGTGTGTTGTAGTGTAACACTGTGTGTCGGGTGTGTGTTGTAGTGTAACACTGTGTGTCGGGTGTGTGTTGTTGTGTAACACTGAGTGTCGGGTGTGTGTTGTTGTGTAACACTGAGTGTCGGGTGTGTGTTGTAGTGTAACACTGTGTGTCGGGTGTGTGTTGTTGTGTAACACTGTGTGTCGGGTGTGTGTTGTAGTGTAACACTGAGTGTCGGGTGTGTGTTGTAGTGTAACACTGTGTGTCGGGTGTGTGTTGTAGTGTAACACTGTGTGTCGGGTGTGTGTTGTAGTGTAACACTGTGTGTTGGGTGTGTGTTGTAGTGTAACACTGAGTGTCGGGTGTGTGTTGTAGTGTAACACTGTGTGTTGGGTGTGTGTTGTAGTGTAACACTGTGTGTCGGGTGTGTGTTGTTGTGTAACACTGTGTGTTGGGTGTGTGTTGTAGTGTAACACTGTGTGTCGGGTGTGTGTTGTTGTGTAACACTGTGTGTTGGGTGTGTGTTGTAGTGTAACACTGTGTGTTGTAGTGTAACACTGAGTGTCGGGTGTGTGTTGTAGTGTAACACTGTGTGTTGTAGTGTAACACTGTGTGTTGTAGTGTAACACTGAGTGTCGGGTGTGTGTTGTTGTGTAACACTGTGTGTCGGGTGTGTGTTGTAGTGTAACACTGAGTGTCGGGTGTGTGTTGTAGTGTAACACTGTGTGTCGGGTGTGTGTTGTAGTGTAACACTGTGTGTCGGGTGTGTGTTGTAGTGTAACACTGTGTGTTGGGTGTGTGTTGTAGTGTAACACTGTGTGTCGGGTGTGTGTTGTAGTGTAACACTGTGTGTCGGGTGTGTGTTGTAGTGTAACACTGTGTGTCGGGTGTGTGTTGTAGTGTAACACTGTGTGTCGGGTGTGTGTTGTAGTGTAACACTGTGTGTCGGGTGTGTGTTGTAGTGTAACACTGTGTGTCGGGTGTGTGTTGTAGTGTAACACTGTGTGTCGGGTGTGTGTTGTAGTGTAACACTGAGTGTCGGGTGTCGGGTGTGTGTTGTAGTGTAACACTGAGTGTCGGGTGTCGGGTGTGTGTTGTAGTGTAACACTGTGTGTCGGGTGTGTGTTGTAGTGTAACACTGTGTGTTGTAGTGTAACACTGTGTGTCGGGTGTGTGTTGTAGTGTAACACTGAGTGTCGGGTGTCGGGTGTGTGTTGTAGTGTAACACTGAGTGTCGGGTGTCGGGTGTGTGTTGTAGTGTAACACTGAGTGTCGGGTGTCGGGTGTGTGTTGTAGTGTAACACTGAGTGTCGGGTGTGTGTTGTAGTGTAACACTGAGTGTCGGGTGTGTGTTGTAGTGTAACACTGAGTGTCGGGTGTGTGTTGTAGTGTAACACTGAGTGTTGTAGTGTAACACTGAGTGTCGGGTGTGTGTTGTAGTGTAACACTGAGTGTTGTAGTGTAACACTGAGTGTCGGGTGTGTGTTGTAGTGTAACACTGTGTGTCGGGTGTGTGTTGTAGTGTAACACTGTGTGTCGGGTGTGTGTTGTAGTGTAACACTGTTTGTCGGGTGTGTGTTGTAGTGTAACACTGAGTGTCGGGTGTCGGGTGTGTGTTGTAGTGTAACACTGAGTGTCGGGTGTGTGTTGTAGTGTAACACTGTGTGTCGGGTGTGTGTTGTAGTGTAACACTGTGTGTCGGGTGTGTGTTGTAGTGTAACACTGAGTGTTGTAGTGTAACACTGAGTGTCGGGTGTGTGTTGTAGTGTAACACTGAGTGTCGGGTGTCGGGTGTGTGTTGTAGTGTAACACTGAGTGTCGGGTGTGTGTTGTAGTGTAACACTGAGTGTCGGGTGTGTGTTGTAGTGTAACACTGAGTGTCGGGTGTCGGGTGTGTGTTGTAGTGTAACACTGAGTGTCGGGTGTGTGTTGTAGTGTAACACTGTGTGTCGGGTGTGTGTTGTAGTGTAACACTGTGTGTCGGGTGTGTGTTGTAGTGTAACACTGAGTGTTGTAGTGTAACACTGAGTGTCGGGTGTGTGTTGTAGTGTAACACTGAGTGTCGGGTGTCGGGTGTGTGTTGTAGTGTAACACTGAGTGTCGGGTGTGTGTTGTAGTGTAACACTGAGTGTCGGGTGTGTGTTGTAGTGTAACACTGAGTGTCGGGTGTGTGTTGTAGTGTAACACTGAGTGTCGGGTGTGTGTTGTAGTGTAACACTATAGAGATAACACAAGTACTTTTAGTGATGGATAACTAGGTTATGTGAAAGTTTTCCTTCAGTGTAACAATGACAACAAGTTGAAATAAACTTGAGAAAGAAGTTGTGGAGACTGTCTGCTCCAGTAATGTTGAAATGCCTCTATGACAGTCTTAGAAGGTCAGAGTTGTTGCACTAGAGTACTCCCACCCACTATTGTGGGTGTGGAGTAAGACTAGTAACTGTGTGACACACCATAGATGTAAAGTGCCTTCTATAGTGACTGTTGTGAATCTATTGTTGAATTACTTGTGATATAAAAAGATTATCGATATGTATATATATTTTTGGGTAAATGATTGTATATACATGTACATGTATATATAACATTAACAGTTGTGTAACTAGCTTCACAAGATTGTCACTTGCTTAGCTGAACGAACTCTGGGACTCAGTTCCTGCGTAACCCTTTCCCCCACCGCCCACGGGATGGGTATGGGGTGCATAAAAAAAAATATATAATAGAGGGCAAGTGTATAATGAGGCAAGAGGCCACAGACACGCTCCTCAGTTGGTATAAAGCGGACAATAATATATAAGAGCATGGACATTGCTAGGAACAATGCATAATTACCGAAGACGTCTTTTCAAATCCCAGAAAAAAACAGATATATGGTTAAATTAAGTCTGATGCTGGAAGCACATATTAACAGACAAACGTCAGTGACATGACGCTTCATAGATTTATGAAGGAAATCCAAATTGCCAAATGTATAGATTTCCTTCAGAAGCCTTGAAAAACAACATTGTTTACCCCATGTGCTTAATGCTCTTTAAACACTAAGATCTGGTATGAAATCCCTTAATAAAAAGCACCAACGTTTGAGGACATGACAACGATATACAAGATTTTAAGGAAGAATGATAGGATAGACAACGATGCGATATTTTACATAAGAAAGCAACATAGAGGGAACAAAGAGGTGGCAGCGTGGAAGACGAAGGTGGAGCCACGAGCCTCAGGAGGAACATCTTCAGAGTAAGTGAGGTGCGGAGGAGCTGGAGACGCTAACTCTATTTGTAAATATTAACACAGAAGTTTAATAAATGATTCATTACTTGGAAGGAATAACAGCTGCACAAGCAAGGCTCAGGAGCTGGCGTTGAGCTCTGTAGGCGCAGTTGAGGTCCTCGTGGTGAGTCCCACGCTGTACGGGTCCCTGGTGGTGAGTCCCACACTGTACTGGTCCCTGGTGGTGGGTCCCACACTGTACGGGTCCCTGGTGGTGGGTCCCACACTGTACGGGTCCCTGGTGGTGAGTCCCACACTGTACGGGTCCCTGGTGGTGAGTCCTACACTGTACGGGTCCCTGGTGGTGAGTCCCACACTGTACGGGTCCCTGGTGGTGGGTCCCACACTGTACGGGTCCCTGGTGGTGAGTCCCACACTGCACGGGTCCCTGGTGGTGAGTCCTACACTGTACGGGTCCCCTGGTGGTGGGTCCCACACTGTACGGGTCCCTGGTGGTGGGTCCCACACTGTACGGGTCCCTGGTGGTGAGTCCCACACTGTACGGGTCCCTGGTGGTGAGTCCCACACTGTACGGGTCCCTGGTGGTGAGTCCCACACTGTACGGGTCCCTGGTGGTGAGTCCCACACTGTACGGGTCCCTGGTGGTGGGTCCCACACTGTACGGGTCCCTGGTGGTGGGTCCCACACTGTACGGGTCCCTGGTGGTGGGTCCCACACTGCACAGGTCCCGCCTGCCGTGGCGTGCGTGTACACTCAGCAACCCTCAATGGTAGCACGTCAGTGTATTGGTACAGCAAGCAATGATTCAGCGGACGACAGCAGCATTGTTTGTTGTCCTTGAGGGCGGAGGCGGGTTTGGTCCGTGTGCTTGGTGCTGTGGCTCTTGGTGTCCTTGTACATTTTTGTCCACTTCATTATTGTCTTCTTCATTACTTTTTTATTATTTTACAAGGAATACATTTTTATGAGATTGGTGTGCAGCTTAGTACTTCCTCTCTGTTTCCTATCCTGATTATGGGAACTACATTTGCATTTGTCCATACTTCTGGGATCATCCAGATTTCAGAGTTTTAGTTAACGTTTAACACAGTTGCCCAACAGCCTCCGACAGTAGTGATGGTCCGGCGCTACTTCTTGTGTTGTGTACTCACCTAGTTGTACTCACCTAGTTGTGTCTGCAGGATCAAGCATTGACTCTTGGATCCCGCCTTTCGAGCATCGGTTGTTTACAGCAATGACTCCGGTCCTATTTCCCTATCATACCTGGTTTTAAAATTATGAATAGTATTTGCTTCCACAACCTGTTCCTGAAGTGCATTCCATTTTTCCACTACTCTCACGCTAAAAGAAAACTTCCTAACATCTCTGTGACTCATCTGAGTTTCCAGCTTCCATCCATGTCCCCTCGTTCTGTTATTATTCCGTGTGAACATTTCGTCTATGTCCACTCTGTCAATTCCCCCTGAGTATTTTATACGTTTCTGTCATGTCCCCCCCTCTCCCTTCTTCTTTCTACTGTCGTAAAGCACAGTTCCCTCAGGCGCTTCTCATACCCCATCCCTCGTAACTCTGGGACGAGTCTCGTTGCAAACCTCTGAACTTTTCCTAGTTTCTTTATATGCTTCTTCAGATGGGGACTCCATGATGAGGCGGCATACTCTAAGACTGGCCTCACGTAGGCAGTGTAAAGCGCCCTAAATGCCTCCTTACTTAGGTTTCTGAATGATGTTCTAACTTTTGCCAGTGTATAACTTTACATTTGCTCGTGTTGAATTCCAGTAGCCATTGTCTAGTTCCTGCGGGTGTCTACTATCCTCCTTTTCAGTGACTACCATGGCGACTGATGACGCAATTAGGACGACCCACCTGAGAGCAGGTCGTCGCCCGTTCTTCTTGACTCCACCAATCCTCACCACCACCACCATAACCATTACCACAACCACCACTACCACTTCGGCAGCCACTACCACCATCGCTGCCACTACCCCACCACCTTCCACGCATCGAACTGACACTTCACTCTTAGTTTGCACCTGTATGATAATTATTCCCAAATATGCGTTGCGGAGAGAAATATGGGCCCCTCACACGTGGGGCCCCTCACACGTGGGGCCCTTCACACGTGGGGCCCTTCACACGTGGGGCCCCTCACACGTGGGGCCCTTCACACGTGGGGCCCCTCACACGTGGGGCCCTTCACACGTGGGGCCCCACACACGTGGGGACCCTCACACGTGGGGGCCCTTCACACGTGGGGGCCCTTCACACGTGGGGGCCCCTCACACGTGTGGGGCCCCACACACGGGGGGGCTTCTCACACGTGGGGCCCTTCACACGTGGGGGCCCTTCACACGTGGGGGCCCCTCACACGTGGGGCCCCACACACGGGGGGGCCCTTCACACGTGGGGGCCCTTCACACGTGGGGGCATCTCACACGTGGGGCCCCTCACACGTGGGGCCCTTCACACGTGGGGGCCCTCACACGTGGGGCCCCTCCCACGACTAGACCATAGCTGGTGCGGGACAAGAGAAGATCAGTTAGCACACCAAAGAAATAGGTAGAGTCTCGCAGGAGAGGACCAGCTGGCCATGAACGCACAAGTCAGACAGGAAGCAGAGGCTCTAACATCAAAGGTGTACTGCTGATCCAGCATCAACACAACGCAGCCTCGTCAGCCGCCCTCGTGTGAACCCTGACGAACGCTGCGTTTCTTGGTTAATATTCATCAGACAGATAAACACTCTCTGACCTTTAGACGCCATCGCCGGCAGCGCTCTCCAAAACACATCATTTTCCGAGCAGGAGCCCAACACGCGATGAATCGCTGGCGGCGCACGGTAGCGGGCAGGAGCGAGCAGGCCCTCGCCCGCCCCCTGGTATGACGCCAGCCCGGCACGGAGAGACCACCCTCCCGCAGCCACGCACAAGAAACTGACCCTTGCGGAGCCTGGTGTGTACGTCAGTGTTAGAGGGTCGGGCGGTGTGTCCGGACAAGTGTGTGTGTGCATGAGACCTCGAGAGTTAAGCTGACACCATACGAGTCATGTCAGCCACCTCTGACCAGCCTAGAGCGGGAACCTTTCTTTGTATGACTCTCTTATGCATAGAAATATAATATAAATTAACACAACCAGCAAACTCTCAATGGACACGATAAATAGATTAAGTCTGAAGCTGAAGGTAAGAGTCTGGAGGCAGGAAGTCCTATGATCATCACTTTCTATCTCTTCTCATGCAAGCCTCTGCCGCAGGCTCTTGCACGTGATGGCAGGCTAGTGAAATTCTAACTGTTGACATGATGCGGTTGACAGAGAACAGAGGTGAAGGCTCCACTCCTTAAGGGTCAGAGTTCCACTCCTCTAGAGGCAAGAGGTGAGGGTTCCACTCTTCCAGGGGCGAGAGGTAAGGGCTCCACACCTCCAGGGGTGAGAGGTCAGGGCTCCACTCCTACAGGAGCGAGAGGTAAGGGCTCCACTCCTCCAGGGGTGAGAGGTGAGGGGGTCCACTCCTCCAGTAGTAAGAGGTTGAGGGCTTCACTCCTCCAGGGGTGAGAGGTGAGGGTTCCACTCGTCCAGGGGTGAGAGGTGAAGGCTCAGCTCCTCCAGGGGTGAGAGGGGAGGTCTCCACTCCTCCAGGGGTGAGGGGGTCCACTCCTCCAGGGATGAGAGGTGAGGGTTCCATTCCTCAAGGAGGGAGAGGTGAGAGTTCCACTTCTCCAAGGGTGAGAGGTGAAGGCTCCACTCCTCCAGGGGCAAAAGGGTGAAGGCTCCACTCCTCTAGGGGTGAGAGGTGAGGCCTCCACTCCTCCAGAGTTGAGGTCTCCACACCTCTAGGGGTGAGAGGTGAGGTCCCCACTTCTCCAAGGGTGAGAGGTGAGGCCTCCACTCCTCCAGAGTTGAGGTCTCCACACCTCTAGGAGTGAGAGGTGAGGGCTCCACTCCTCCAGAGGCGAAAGATGAGGGCTCCACTCCTCCAAAGGTGAGTGGTGAGGGATCCACTCCTAAAAAGGCGAGAGGTGAGGCCTCCACACCTCCAGGGGTGAGAGGTGCGGGCTCCTCTCCTCCAGGGGCGAGAGGGTGAGGGTTCCACTCCCCCGAACCAGAAATTGAAGGCTCCACTTCTCCAGGGGTGAGAGGTGAGGGTTCCACTCCTCCAGGGGTGAGAGGTGAAGGCTCCACTCCTCCAGGGGTGAGGGTTCCACTCCTCCAGGGGGCGAGAGGTGAGGGTTCCACTCCCCCGAACCAGAAATTGAAGGCTTCACTTCTCCAGGAGTGAGAGGTGAGGGTTCCACTCCTCCAGGGGTGAGAGGTGAGGGTTCCACTCCTCCAGGGGTGAGAGGTGAGGGTTCCACTCCTCAAGGGGTGAGAGGTGAGGGTTCCACTCCTAAACGGGAGAGAAGTGAGGGTTCCACTCCTCCAGGGGTGAGAGGTGAGGGCTCCACTCCTCCAAGGGCGAGAGGTGAAGGCTCCACTCCTCCAGGGGTGAGAGGTGAGGGCGCCACTTCTCCAGGGGTGAGAGGTGAGGCCTCCACACCTCTAGGGGGTGAGAGGTGAGGGCTCCACTCCTCCAGAGGTGAGAGGTGAGGGCTCCACTCTTCCAGGGGTGAGAGGTGAGGGCTTCACTTCTCCAGGGGCGAGAGGTGAAGGCTCCACTCCTCCAGGGGCGAGATGTGAGGACTCCACTCCTGCAAGGGTGAGAGGTGAGGGCTCCACTCCTTCAGGGGGGAGAGGTGAAGGCTCCACTCCTCCAGGGGCGAGAGGTGAGGGCTCCTCTCCTCCAGGGGCGAGAGGTGACGGCTCCACTCCTCCAGGGGTGAGAGGTGAGGGCTCCACTCCCCCAGGGGTGAGAGGTGAGGGCTCCACTCCAGGGGTGAGAGGTGAGGACTCAACTCCTCCAGGGGCTGGTCCCAAACCTGCACACAGAAATAACATCACATGAGACCAGAAGACATGGCAGGATGTGCAGAATACCCCGGTTGAAAAACAGAGGTGCAACTGGTACTCTGAGAGAGAACTCTATCAACATCAGAGGTCCGAGACTGTTCAACACGCTTCCACTACACATAAGGGGCATAACTGGCCGACCCCTCACAGTGTTCAAGAGAGAACTGGATAAGCACCTCCAAAGGATACCTGATCAACCAGGCTGTGACTCGTACGTCAGGCTGCGAGCAGCCGCGTCCAACAGCCTGGTTGATCAGTCCGGCAACCAGGAGGCCTGGTCGACGACCGGGCCGCGGGGACGCTAAGCCCCGGAAGCACCTCAAGGTAACCTCAAGGTAGGGGTGAGAGGTGAGGACTCCACTTAGAAAGGGGCGAGAGGTGAGGCCTCCACTCCCTCTTCGCCCTTACTTCATTACACACAGAAATCACAATAGCGTGATGCATCAAATGAACAAATCCACAAGGGCCGTGACGAGGATTCGAACCTACGTCCTAAATCCACGTGATATATCATATAAAAATTAAGGCCCCAGCCCTCACCCAAACAATAAATATTACTATAGTCACCCCAACTATAACAACAATTCAATTTTCTATCGTTTGTAAAATACAGAAAACATTAATGAGAGGGGTAGCTAATGCATAACATTTTAGCAATATCTGTTCGTGAGTATGGCTTCATAATGTCACAATTCAAATTCATAATTCAAAATTCAAATTCAAAAGTTTATTCAGGTAAAAGTACATAAATGGAAGATGAGTTACAAACATAATGTTGGATTTCTAGATAGATCTAGTACATACAATATCTAAAGCCACTAGTGCAAGATGTGGGGAAAAACACTTAGACTAAAATTTAATACTAATTGAGATTAAAAAATAAATTGTGTTGAAAGGGGACGGTCCACATGGCAGAAATCAGCAATTAAACAAGTTGGTCAACAAACAGTATTGTTTGAAAATAGCAAGACATGGGTTAACATTTAGGGGTAAAGTAGCTTACATGGAGTTTATTAGGTAGTACTTAGTTTTCTCTTAAACTGGTTGAGAGAGGTACAGCCTTTGACATGATTGGGAAGGTCACTCCACATTCTGGGTCCCTTGATTTGTAGAATATTTCTAGTTTGGTAAAGGAGCACTCTTAGAATATCAAATAGGTATTTGTTCTTGATGTGGTGTCCATGGGTTCTGTTTCAACCTTCTAGGAAGCGTTTAAGGTCAGGATTGGCATTACAGTTCAGAGTTTTAAATATATAGAGTACACTTGAGTGGATGTGCAGTGACTTAATATCTAACATATTCAAAGATTTGAGTAACGATACCGAGTGCTGTTTGGGGCCAGAGTTAGATATCGGTTTAATAGCAGCTTTGTGTTGGGTAATTAGAGGACGTAAATGATTTTGGGTAGTAGAACCCCAAGCACAAATACCATAATTGAGATAAGGATAGATGAGGGAGTAATATAGCGTTACCAGGGCAGGGCGAGGTACATAATTCATTAGCTAACCTCTTCCTCTCCAAAACTCTAAGCCTCTACAACACTCATTGTCCCCTCCTCACCAAGCAAGTAACTGACAAAAGAATAAACAATCCGTGACTCATAAGTGGCATATTCAAATCAATCAATAAGAAACATGAATATGAAAAGAAACTTAAGATTGGCCTAGTTACAAAGAAAATAGTTAAAAATGTGCCTCAGTGAACCAATGCATGACCCTGAAATGTTATCCTAATGTACCTAGTAATCCTTGTTCATTATAGTGTAATTTTTATTATTGTGTATTAATCTAATCTTGGTTTTTGTGTCAAAATTTCTTGCAATGTACCTGTAAACATTTTTTGTCAATTTTATTGTAATTTATCTACTTAAAATTATTTGTTCCTGTAAAGTTAAGCTGTAAAGTAACCATAAAAAATTTTTGTCAATTTTACTGCAAATGATCTACTTATAATTATCTGTTAGTTTAAGGACTTGCCCGAAAAGCTTTGCGTGCTAGTGGCTTTACAAGAATGTAAAATCAACTTCATTTCTATGTTCTCTCTTAACTCCCAATGTACCTACAATGTAAATAAATAAAACGAATAAAATAAAATGAAAGGTACTCATCAATGCTTACCAGTATCATAAGAAAAGCAAAACTTTCCTGTTATGAGAATAGATTCAAAGAAGCAAAAGGCAACATGAAAAGCATATGGAAAACCATCTCTAACATCTTAGGAACTAAACAACTCTCATATAACTAGATAAAACTCTCAAAGGATGGCTATACACCTGCAACTGGTTTAGAAATGGCAAATGAATATAATTGCTTCTTTTCATCGATTGGTGCTAACCTTGCCAGAAAAATCCCACAGACTCAGACACACATTAACACATATCTCTCAGGCAGCTATCCAAACTCTCTTCTCCTCTCACCAGTCAGCCCGACAGATGTTGTGTTCATCATACACTCACTAAAAACCAAAGCTGGGAACATCAGTGAAATACCATCCGTTGTATACAAGAGCGCCTCCCATGCCCTTGCGCCACCTATAGTTCTGCTGTTCAACAAATCCCTAGAGTGTCATACCTTCCCTGATATCCCTGAAAAGCAAGAGTAACGCCAGTTCATAAAGGAGGTAATCCGGCAGACATAAACAATTATAGACCAATATCAAACCTACCCATACTATCAAAAATATTTGAAAAATTACCTACAAACAGCTCTACTCCTACCTCGTAAAATTCGACATACTCAGACCCTGTCAGTTTGGCGTCTGCTCCCCAAAAAAGTACCAACGATGCAATTATTAGTCTCCTTGACGTAATCTACTCAGCCCTTGACAAAAATGAGTTTCGGATTGGACTCTTCATTGACCTGAGAAAGGCCTTTGATACTGTTAATCACAATTACCTCTTACGTAAACTCCGTCATTATGGAACCCGAGGCACTGGACTATATCCGATCCTATCTTAGTGATAGACACCAATGTGTAGCCATCAATAATATAACCTCTCCCACTCTACCATTAACCGTAGGCGTGCCACAAGGCAGCATCTTGGGACTTCTCCTATTTCTTATATACATCAAATCTCATATAACAATATCTGCCTAATGTCTCTAACATTCTGAAACCTATTTTGGTTGCTGATGATACTACCCTCATCTACTCCAACCCCAACCCACATATACTAAATAATGTTGTTAATAATGAACTAAAAAAAAGTCCACTTATGGATGTCAACCAACAAACTAACACTTAGCATAGGAAAGACCTACTACATCTTATTTGGAAGTAAATCTACAAATGCAATTCAGCTTCAGATAGACAATGTAAACATTAGCAATAAAAATGACGGAAAGTTTCTTGGCCTATTCCTAGACAAGAGACTCAGCTTCAGTACCCACATACAACACATAACTAAGAAAGTCTCTAAAACAGTTGGTATACTCTCCAAAATCAGATATTATGTACCTAACACTGCTCTCATCTCTCTATATTATGCACTAATCTATCCCTATCTTAATTATGGTATCTGTACATGGGGTTCAACCACTGCAAACCACCTCAAGTTCATCATCACCCAGCAAAAATCTGCTATCAGAATAATAACAAATTCTGCTTTCAGACAACACTCAGCCCCCTTGTTTAACTCCCAAACATGCTATCTTTAGAGGTTCTTTAGGTTATCTTTAGATGATTTCGGGGCTTTTTTTTTAGTGTCCCCGCGGCCCGGTCCTCGACCAGGCCTCCACCCCCAGGAAGCAGCCCGTGACAGCTGACTAACACCCAGGTACCTATTTTACTGCTAGGTAACAGGGGCATAGGGTGAGAAGAAACTCTGCCCAATGTTTCTCGCCGGCGCCTGGGATCGAACCCAGGACCACAGGATCACAAGTCAAGCGTGCTGTCCGCTCGGCCGACCGGCTCCGAGCGGACATAATGCTAAACATAATCTCACTCCACAAATTCTCTTGTGTCAACTACATTTACAAAACCTTGTTCTTATTTTCAAACTCTGCTCTGAAACTCTCCCTGGACAGATGCAATAGGACCCATTATCACCACACCAGAAATAAATATCTCTTTGATATCCCCAGAGTCAAACTTAATCTGTGTAAACACTCTATGCAAATAAAGGGACCTAGTCTATGGAACTCACTCCCTAATGAATTGAAAAGCTGCCCAATTTTTGCGTCATTCAAAAACAAAACTAAAAAGTACCTAATTTCATCTTCATAGTTTCCTACCTTGTTGCTTTAAAATTGCACTGTATCTAGTGCTCCCTATCTCCCAATCTTTATGTACGTAATCCAAACAACTTTACCATTGTGATCATTGCTGTCTTCTTATGTGTGCTATCAGTTTACTGTATGGTGCATATTAATATTTGTTTAAATTACCAATCAAGCTGTTAATGCAATCAATCAGAGCTTTAATATACCAATGTGCTTTAATATACCTACTAATCTCTCTCATCTCATTTTTTTTCTTGCAATGTATCTGTTATCACTTTACTAATTCTGCTAGAATTTACCTACTTAAAATTATCTGTTAAAATAAGACCTGCCCGAAACGCTGTGTGTACTAGTGGCTTTACAAGACTGTAAATGCCATGCTATGTTTTCTCACAAACCCAATGTACCTTCTTGTATATAAATAAATATAAGTAAAAAAATAGCAGCTTGTGTTGAGTAATTAGAGGACGTAAATAATTTTGGGTAGTAGAACCCCAAGCACAAATGCCATAGTTGAGATAAGGATAGATGAGAGAGTAATAGAGAGTCACCAGGGCAGGGCGAGGTACATAATATCTGATCTTAGAAAGAATGCCAACAGTTTTAGAAACTTTTTTTGCTATATTTAGAATGTGTCCCTGGTAATTAAGCTTGTTATCGATGAGAACACCAAGGAATTTGCCATCAACTTTGTTACTAATTTAGATATTGTTTATTCTTAGAATAATTTCATTTGAGGATTTATTACCAAACAAAATATAGAAAGTTTTGTCAATGTTGAGGGTGAGTTTGTTAGCAGTTAGCCAAAGATGGACTTTATTTAGTTCAGTATTCACAGTGACATTTAGAGCAAGAGGGTCAGGACTGGAGAAGATGAAGGTTGTGTCATCAGCAAATAAGATTGGTTTGAGGTGTTGGGAGGCATTTGGAAGGTCATTAAT
This sequence comes from Procambarus clarkii, assembly GCF_040958095.1. Lineage (NCBI taxonomy): Eukaryota > Metazoa > Arthropoda > Malacostraca > Decapoda > Cambaridae > Procambarus > Procambarus clarkii. The sequence continues at coordinate 25,790,897 of NC_091193.1, forward strand.
GTAGATGAGAAAGAGGAGAGGGCCAAGTATGCTGCCCTGAGGAACACCAATGTTGATGGGTAGGGTGGGAGAAATTGAATTATTCACAGAAACATACTGGAGCCTGTCAGTAAGGTAAGATTTGAGGTATTGCAGGGAGTGACCTCTGACTCCATAATGATGTAATTTAAGAAGAAGGTTTTGGTGGTTGACAGTGTCAAAAGCCTTACGCAGGTCCACAAATAACCCAACAGGGAACTCATTTTTATCAAGAGCTGCATGTATCAAGTTAATCATACTAATCAGTGCATCGTTAGTGCTTTTATTGGGTCTGAAACCACATTGGCAAGAGCTAAGTATATTGTGTTTGGCTAGATATGAGTAAAGCTGCTTGTAGATTAGCTTTTCAAATATTTTTGACAAGGTTGGCAGAATTGATAGAATTGATACAGAATTGATTTGTTGAAGAGCAGTGCATTGGTAGGAGCTAGAAGTCTAGATTTTTTTTAAATTAGAGATGGTATCTCATCAAGGGCAGTTGACTTAGTTTTAAGGGATTGGGCAGCGTCACTCATCTTGTGAGTGAACACACCGCCATAGAGACAGTATTGGGCAGCTCCAATCATCCTGTGAGTGAACACACCGCCATAGTGACAGTATTGGGCAGCGTCACTCATCTTGTGAGTGAACACCGCCATAGAGACAGTATTGGGCACCTCCAATCATCCTGTGAGTGGACACACCGCCATAGTGACAGTATTGGGCAGCGCCACTCATCCTGTGAGTGGACACACCGCCAAAGTGACAGTATTGGGCAGCTCCACTCATCCTGTGAGTGGACACACCGCCATAGTGACAGTATTGGGCAACGCCACTCATCATGTGAGTGGACACACCGCCATAGTGACAGTATTGGGCAGCGCCACTCATCCTGTGAGTGGACACACCGCCATAGTGACAGTATTGGGCAGCGCCACTCATCCTGTGAGTAGACACACCGCCATAGTGACAGTATTGGGCAGCTCCACTCATACTGTGAGTGGACACACCGCCATAGTGACAGCATTGGGCAGCTCCACTCATCCTGTGAGTGGACACACCGCCATAGTGACAGTATTGGGCAGCGCCACTCATCCTGTGAGTGGACACACCGCCATAGTGACAGTATTGGGCAGCTCCAATCATCCTGTGAGTGGACACACCGCCATAGTGACAGTATTGGGCAGTGCCACTCATCCTGTGAGTGGACACACCGCCATAGTGACAGTATTGGGCAGCGCCACTCATCCTGTGAGTGAACACACCGCCATAGTGACAGTATTGCGCAGCGTCACTCATCTTGTGAGTGAACACACCGCCATAGTGACAGTATTGGGCAGCTCCAATCATCTTGTGAGTGGACACACCGCCATAGTGACAGTATTGGGCAGCTCCAATCATCCTGTGAGTGGACACACCGCCGTAGTGACAGTATTGGGCAGCTCCAATCATCCTGTGAGTGAACACACCGCCATAGTGACAGTATTGGGCAGCTCCAATCATCCTGTGAGTGGACACGCCGCCATAGTGACAGTATCGGGCAGCTCCAATCATCCTGTGAGTGGACACGCCGCCATAGTGACAGTATTGGGCAGCGCCACTCATCCTGTGAGTGGACACACCGCCATAGTGACAGTATTGGGCAGCGCCACTCATCCTGTGAGTGGACACACCGCCATAGTGACAGTATTGGGCAGCGCCACTCATCCTGTGAGTGGACACACCGCCATAGTGACAGTATTGGGCAGCGTCACTCATCCTGTGAGTGGACACACCGCCATAGTGACAGTATTGGGCAGCGCCACTCATCCTGTGAGTGGACACACCACCATAGTGACAGTATTGGGCAGCGCCACTCATCTTGTGAGTGAACACACCGCCATAGTGACAGTATTGCGCAGCGTCACTCATCCTGTGAGTGGACACACCGCCATAGTGACAGTATTGGGCAGCGTCACTCATCCTGTGAGTGGACACACCGCCATAGTGACAGTATTGGGCAGCGCCACTCATCCTGTGAGTGGACACACCACCATAGTGACAGTATTGGGCAGCGCCACTCATCTTGTGAGTGGACACACCGCCATAGTGACAGTATTGGGCAGCTCCAATCATCCTGTGAGTGGACACACCGCCGTAGTGACAGTATTGGGCAGCTCCAATCATCCTGTGAGTGAACACACCGCCATAGTGACAGTATTGGGCAGCTCCAATCATCCTGTGAGTGGACACGCCGCCATAGTGACAGTATCGGGCAGCTCCAATCATCCTGTGAGTGGACACGCCGCCATAGTGACAGTATTGGGCAGCGCCACTCATCCTGTGAGTGGACACACCGCCATAGTGACAGTATTGGGCAGCGCCACTCATCCTGTGAGTGGACACACCGCCATAGTGACAGTATTGGGCAGCGCCACTCATTCTGTGAGTGGACACACCGCCATAGTGACAGTATTGGGCAGCGCCACTCATCCTGTGAGTGGACACACCGCCATAGTGACAGTATTGGGCAGCGCCACTCATCCTGTGAGTGGACACACCACCATAGTGACAGTATTGGGCAGCGCCACTCATCTTGTGAGTGAACACACCGCCATAGTGACAGTATTGCGCAGCGTCACTCATCCTGTGAGTGGACACACCGCCATAGTGACAGTATTGGGCAGCGTCACTCATCCTGTGAGTGGACACACCGCCATAGTGACAGTATTGGGCAGCGCCACTCATCCTGTGAGTGGACACACCACCATAGTGACAGTATTGGGCAGCGCCACTCATCTTGTGAGTGAACACACCGCCATAGTGACAGTATTGCGCAGCGTCACTCATCCTGTGAGTGAACACACCGCCATAGTGACAGTATTGCGCAGCGTCACTCATCCTGTGAGTGGACACACCGCCATAGTGACAGTATTGGGCAGCGCCACTCATCCTGTGAGTGGACACACCGCCATAGTGACAGTATTGGGCAGCGCCACTCATCCTGTGAGTGGACACACCGCCATAGTGACAGTATTGGGCAGCGCCACTCATCCTGTGAGTGGACACACCGCCATAGTGACAGTATTGGGCAGCGCCACTCATCCTGTGAGTGGACACACCGCCATAGTGACAGTATTGGGCAGCGTCACTCATCCTGTGAGTGGACACACCGCCATAGTGACAGTATTGGGCAGCGTCACTCATCCTGTGAGTGGACACACCGCCATAGTGACAGTATTGGGCAGCGTCACTTATCCTGTGAGTGGACACACCGCCATAGTGACAGTATTGGGCAGCGTCACTCATCCTGTGAGTGGACACACCGCCATAGTGACAGTATTGGGCAGCGTCACTCATCCTGTGAGTGGACACACCGCCATAGTGACAGTATTGGGCAGCGTCACTCATCCTGTGAGTGGACACACCGCCATAGTGACAGTATTGGGCAGCGTCACTCATCCTGTGAGTGGACACACCGCCATAGTGACAGTATTGGGCAGCGTCACTCATCCTGTGAGTGGACACACCGCCATAGTGACAGTATTGGGCAGCGTCACTCATCCTGTGAGTGGACACACCGCCATAGTGACAGTATTGGGCAGCGTCACTCATCCTGTGAGTGGACACACCGCCATAGTGACAGTATTGGGCAGCGCCACTCATCCTGTGAGTGGACACACCGCCATAGTGACAGTATTGGGCAGCGCCACTCATCCTGTGAGTGGACACACCGCCATAGTGACAGTATTGGGCAGCGCCACTCATCCTGTGAGTGGACACACCGCCATAGTGACAGTATTGGGCAGCGCCACTCATCCTGTGAGTGGACACACCGCCATAGTGACAGTATTGGGCAGCGTCACTCATCCTGTGAGTGGACACACCGCCATAGTGACAGTATTGGGCAGCGTCACTCATCCTGTGAGTGGACACACCGCCATAGTGACAGTATTGGGCAGCGTCACTCATCCTGTGAGTGGACACACCGCCATAGTGACAGTATTGGGCAGCGTCACTCATCCTGTGAGTGGACACACCGCCATAGTGACAGTATTGGGCATCGCCACTCATCCTGTGAGTGGACACACCGCCATAGTGACAGTATTGGGCAGCGCCACTCATCCTGTGAGTGGACACACCGCCATAGTGACAGTATTGGGCAGCGTCACTCATCCTGTGAGTGGACACACCGCCATAGTGACAGTATTGGGCAGCGCCACTCATCCTGTGAGTGGACACACCACCATAGTGACAGTATTAGGCAGCATCACTCATCCTGTGAGTGGACACACCGCCATAGTGACAGTATTGGGCAGCGTCACTCATCCTGTGAGTGGACACACCGCCATAGTGACAGTATTGGGCAGCGCCACTCATCCTGTGAGTGGACACACCGCCATAGCAGCATGTACAACACTCCCCAATAGGAAGAAACCCCGCTGGGTTGTTCATCCTGTCACTTGTACCCAGACACAGCTAGGACTTGCTTAACTGTCTCATGTGAACATCTTATGAAACAAGATGATTACCATTTGTCAACCCTTATCTTGCTGGTGCAAAATGGGAGAATCTTTTATGAACAGTATCTATTTTACAACACTGTCCTTTTTTAGATGGACTTCCTTTTCTCAATAAACTTAATTGAACTTGAACTTGGTGTAGAGTTATGGTAATCTTCTCGGATCTTAGTCCGACTTCAATCATGTCGGCATCGTTTTTCGTTTACTAAACAGTGTATGAGCTCCTGAGAGATACGAGGTTGTCTATAAATATAATAACATTAGGTTGCGAATTTCCGGAGCTCATAAACGGCTTTTTTAATATAAACTAAACCGCCGTGGATGAGGAAGGATGTGACCGCCGTGGATGAGGAAGGATGTGAAGCTTTCGAAAGTGGACACCCAAGAGTTTGATGGATTCTGGACTGTGTTATTTATTTATTTATTTATTTATTTATTTATTTATTTATTTATTTATTTATTTATTTATTTATTTATTTATTTATTTATTGATATATTGATTTATTTATATACAAGAAGGTACATTGGGTTTGTGAGAATACATAGTATAGTATTTATAATCTTGTAAAGCCACTAGTACGCGCAGCGTTTCGGGCAGGTCCTTAATCTAACAGATAATTTTAAGTAGGTAAATTCTAACAGAATTAATAAAATGATAACAAATACATTGTAAGAAAAAAATGAAATGAGAGAGATTAATAAGTATATTAAAGCACATTGGTATATTAAAGCTTTGATTGATGAAGAATTAGAACTCGGTAAGCGTAAGTGGGGTACAGAATATGTGCCACACATATAAAAGTATACTACGACACTCTTAAGATCACTACTAATATCACTCAACACCTCATCTGCAACGGTCCAGAGCAGGGGAGGAGGGAGTTGGTGGTGGGATGATCACTTACATGCGGGACTTCCTTATTGACCAACCCGTTCTCGCAAATTTAATAAGTCAATATTGACTTATTAAATATGTGCATAGGTGACATACTTAACATAATAGATACCCTTAAAAAGATTCATAGAAAACACCGACCTTACCTAACCTACTTAGAATGTTAAGATAAGCATCTTATTGCTTCGTAATTACAATTATTACCTAACCTATAATAGGTATAGGTTAAGTAATAATTGTAATTACGAAGCAATAAGATGCTTATCTTAAGATACTAACAAGGTTAGGTAAGGTCGGTGTTTTCTATGAATCTTGTTAAGGGTATCTATTATGTTTAGTATATCACCTATGCACGTAGTTAATAAGTCAATATTGACTTTACGAATTTGCGAGAACGGGTTGTATTGACACACCAACCCAGCTGTCTAGACGCTGCCAGGGTTCAAAGCCCTGCTTAATATAACTATATTATATAGTCGTACTATTTAGCCTATAGTTAGTTTTATAGTTTAGTTCATTTATTATGCACCCTATACCCATCTTGTGGGCGGTAGTGGAAAGGGTTACAGAGGCACATAATGGGCTCAGGGACTGAACCCCACAATTCATTTAGCTAAGCAAGTTACAATCTTGATGAGCTAGTTACGAAATTCAATATAAGTCGTCACATCAACAATGGGTTCGAGATCGACCTCAAGTACAGTTTCTAAATTAAGCAACTGACATATGTGGAGAGCTAGTGTCAAAATTTATATGTTTGTCCTGCACACCGCCCCCCATCCAGTGGGCAGCGGTGGATAGGTTACAGTCACTTAGTTAATACCTACAGTTTGCAAACTGGTGATATTTGGCTAAAATTTCTGGCAGCAGATCATTTTGAATGAAATATTTACACATCGTTGGAACATTGGTTATAGAATTGTCTCTAAATTCACGTATCTTTTTTGCACTTCATCACATAGTGACGGAGGGTGTGCGAATAATTTTGTTGACACAGTTTACATTTGGTCAGATCTACATCGGCAGATAATGAGAATTCCCAGAGATACTTGTAACCGAGTCTAAACCGAGCAGTAGTAACATCCAGAAGTCTGCTGATTTTATTGGATGAACCATAGATGTGTGGCTCCTCTTGCATGATAGTATGATGATAGATGGAATTACTTGTGTCAATTTCACTTTGCCTCAGATCTACAAGATATATATATATATATATATATATATATATATATATATATATATATATACATATATATATATATATATATATATATATATATATATATATATATATATATATATATATATATTATTAAATATGACCGAAAAAGTAAGATTAATAATTCTAACACGAATTTTCTCAATCTTTCGTACATTTCTTTTCACTGTTGGAGGTAAATCAAAAATCAATTCTCCAAAATTCATTTTTATTTCTAGTCTGACGCGACACGAGCGCGTTTCGTAAAACTTATTACATTTTCAAAGACTTTAGTTTACAAATACACAACTGAATAGAACTTACGCATCTCCGATTTTATATCTACATTTGAGTGAGGTGGATGGGGTGAGGTGGCATTAATAGGGTATTAATTTCATCAACACAAGACAGAACAAGAGGTGGTATTAATAGGGTATTAATTTCATCAACACAAGACAGAACACGAAACAATGGGTATTGAATCGAAGTGTTTGTAGAAAGCCTATTGGTCCATATTTCTTGATGCTTCTATATTGGAGCGGAGTCTTGAGGTGGGTAGAATATAGTTGTGCATTAATTGGCTGTTGATTGCTGGTGTTGACTTCTTGATGTGTAGTGCCTCGCAAACGTCAAGCCGCCTGCTATCGCTGTATCTATCGATGATTTCTGTGTTGTTTACTAGGATTTCTCTGGCGATGGTTTGGTTGTGGGAAGAGATTATATGTTCCTTAATGGAGCCCTGTTGCTTATGCATCGTTAAACGCCTAGAAAGAGATGTTGTTGTCTTGCCTATATACTGGGTTTTTTGGAGCTTACAGTCCCCAAGAGGGCATTTGAAGGCATAGACGACGTTAGTCTCTTTTAAAGCGTTCTGTTTTGTGTCTGGAGAGTTCCTCATGAGTAGGCTGGCCGTTTTTCTGGTTTTATAGTAAATCGTCAGTTGTATCCTCTGATTTTTGTCTGTAGGGATAACGTTTCTATTAACAATATCTTTCAGGACCCTTTCCTCCGTTTTATGAGCTGTGGAAAAGAAGTTCCTGTAAAATAGTCTAATAGGGGGTATAGGTGTTGTGTTAGTTGTCTCTTCAGAGGTTGCATGGCGTTTCACTTTCCTTCTTATGATGTCTTCGACGAAACCATTGGAGAAGCCGTTGTTGACTAGGACCTGCCTTACCCTACAGAGTTCTTCGTCGACTTGCTGTGAGCTGTGGCTGAGAGCAAATTCGGAGATGCGTAAGTTCTATTCAGTTGTGTATTTGTAAACTAAAGTCTTTGAAAATGTAATAAGTTTTACGAAACGCGCTCGTGTCGCGTCAGACTAGAAATAAAAATGAATTTTGGAGAATTGATTTTTGATTTACCTCCAACAGTGAAAAGAAATGTACGAAAGATTGAGAAAATTCATGTTAGAATTATTAATCTTACTTTTTCGGTCATATTTAATAATATATGTCTACAGGAAAGACTGCTACCAAAATATACTAATATATATATATATATATATATATATATATATATATATATATATATATATATATATATATATATATATATATATATATATATATATATATATATATATTATTAAATATGACCGAAAAAGTAAGATTAATAATTCTAACACGAATTTTCTCAATCTTTCGTACATTACGCTTCACTGTTGGAGGTAAATCAAAAATCACTTCTCCAAAATTCATTTTTATTTCTAGTCTGACGCGACACGGGCGCGTTTCGTAAAACTTATTACATTTTCAAAGACTTCACAAATACACAACTGATTAGAACTTGCGTTTCCCTGATTTTATATCTACATTTGAGTGAGGTGGGAAGGGTGATGTGGCATTACATTTGAGTGAGGTGGGAAGGGTGATGTGGCATTAACACAAGACAGAACACTAGGGGATATTAATAGGGTATTAAAAGTATCAACACAAGACAGAACAGAAACAATGGGTATTGAATAGAAGTGTTTGTAGAAAGCCTATTGGTCCATATTTCTTGATGCTTCTATATTGGAGCGGAGTCTTGAGGTGGGTAGAATATAGTTGTGCAATAATTGGCTGTTGATTGCTGGTGTTGACTTCTTGATGTGTAGTGCCTCGCAAACGTCAAGCCACCTGCTATCGCTGTATCTATCGATGATTTCTGTGTTGTTTACTAGGATTTCTCTGGCGATGGTTTGGTTATGGGAAGAGATTATATGTTCCTTAATGGAGCCCTGTTGTTTATGCATCGTTAAACGCCTAGAAAGAGATGTTGTTGTCTTGCCTATATACTGGGTTTTTTGGAGCTTACAGTCCCCAAGTGGGCATTTGAAGGCATAGACGACGTTAGTCTCTTTTAAAGCGTTCTGTTTTGTGTCTGGAGAGTTTCTCATGAGTAGGCTGGCCGTTTTTCTGGTTTTATAGTAAATCGTCAGTTGTATCCTCTGATTTTTGTCTGTAGGGATAACGTTTCTATTAACAATATCTTTCAGGACCCTTTCCTCTGTTTTATGAGCTGTGGAAAAGAAGTTCCTGTAAAATAGTCTAATAGGGGGTATAGGTGTTGTGTTAGTTGTCTCTTCGGAGGTTGCATGGCTTTTCACTTTCCTTCTTATGATGTCTAGAAGACATCATAACATTTACTATAAAACCAGAAAAACGGCCAGCCTACTCATGAGAAACTCTCCAGACACAAAACAGAACGCTTTAAAAGAGACTAACGTCGTCTATGCCTTCAAATGCCCACTTGGGGACTGTAAGCTCCAAAAAACCCAGTATATAGGCAAGACAACAACATCTCTTTCTAGGCGTTTAACGATGCATAAACAACAGGGCTCCATTAAGGAACATATAATCTCTTCCCATAACCAAACCATCGCCAGAGAAATCCTAGTAAACAACACAGAAATCATCGATAGATACAGCGATAGCAGGCGGCTTGACGTTTGCGAGGCACTACACATCAAGAAGTCAACACCAGCAATCAACAGCCAATTATTGCACAACTATATTCTACCCACCTCAAGACTCCGCTCCAATATAGAAGCATCAAGAAATATGGACCAATAGGCTTTCTACAAACACTTCTATTCAATACCCATTGTTTCTGTTCTGTCTTGTGTTGATACTTTTAATACCCTATTAATATCCCCTAGTGTTCTTGTTACACCTGATATGAGTGGGACTCTATGGGGTACTGGTACTATTAAGGGGTATAGGTAGTTAGAAGACAGGAGTATCAAATATGGGAGAGCTAAAAGGCCCGGCCCCCAAAATAAACTATCCACAGTAGTAATAACTTGCTACAAGACCAAATATGTTAGTCTAAGGGTTGATCACTGCGCTCCCACCTTGGAAGAAGAGATACTCTGTAATTCATGTACTTATTTATTAACCCGTTAACAACCCCCCATATACACTCACACCAATAACAATAATAATAATAACTTTACCACACTATCTTACGTTAAAAGCCTTGGTCCACGTAGGCAGGATACAAGGTTTACACTAATAACAAGCTAGGGTAAAGTACTACTGGATAAGCACTGAAGCTGGATGCAGCTTAGGGTAGTGAAACCACGTGGGACCCTAATACAAAACACAACACTTAGGGGTACCCAAACACTGGCAAAATACTATCCCCAGGTCTCCCCAATCGTTACTACCAGAGTAGGCACACTCACTAATGCCCCGTACTTAGCTTAAGGATACAGGAACTTCAGGTAAGGGAAATAAGTAAGAGGAGAAGGAAGGAGAGTAGGGATACAGCCACAGAGTAGGTCTTAACCTCACGCCACCAGCCAAGAGAAGACCGAGCTAGCCACCAGCTGCCTCCCTCATCTCTTGGTGCCGGGAGGAGCCTAATTGATCGTGCAGCTAAGCACATTAAAGATCTTCCCCTATGCAACGTATTGTTACTTTATGAATGATTAGAAAGTATTAGTAAGCAAAGTTGGTGCCTATGTTATTATTTAATAATCAACCCCCAGCTCAGTCTTTAAATGCTCTTTGAGAAACAATAATAGTCTTACGTCTGGCAGGGAAGATACAAACAATTGACATTCTAGATGCCCAACTGTGCTACCAGGAAGTTTAATAGCTCAATTTTGACCTCTGGTTTCCACTGGAGAACCCAGGGTCGTAACACTCCTCCCCCCTTCAGAGAAAAAAAAATGTGACTACTAGAATAGTAGTCATATTTTTTTGTAAGAGTATACAGAGAACAAAAAGAAAAACATATGACAAAAACAAAAAATAAATCAAAAGCAATTTCTCTGCAAAAAAAAAAATACAAAGGAGTTCTCTGAAAGAAAAAAAAAAAAAAAACATACACAAAAAAAATAAAAGAACAGGGAAGTAAATAAATTGGACACGGAATATTTAATGTCACAGGAGAACCTAAAAAAAATTAACTAAAGCATGACAGTTGGTAAATGGCTTTCTGTGGCTCAGATGAATGTTATTCAGGCAACCGGGACAGAGCGTCGGCTATCACGTTGAGTCTGCCCGGTAGGCGGGTAATGGAAAGATTGAAGTCCTGTAGGTACAATGCCCACCTGAGGATGCGTTTATTCTTACCCTTCATCTGAGTCAGGAAGACTAGTGGGTTATGGTCCGTGTACACTTCCACTATATTACCTGTGAGGTAAACTTCGAACTTTTTACATGTTAACACTAGCGCCAACGCCTCTTTTTCTACCACTGAATAATTGCGTTGCGCCTTGTCGAATTTCATAGAGTAATAATATACTGGGTGTTCCACCTGATCATCCCCAGTTTGCAACAACACTGCACCAGCACCCGAGTCAGACGCGTCAACATGAATTTTAAACGGTCGGTCGAACCTTGGACTAGCAAGCACTGGGGCGGAAGCTAAGATCAATTTCAAATTTTTAAATGCCTCTGCACAGTCTGATGACCACTTAAATTTAACGGCTTTCCGCAACAAGTCTGTGAGAGGAGTGGCAACACTGGAAAAGTTCTGACAAAAACGTCGATAGTACGCACACATACCGATAAATCTTTGAACGTCCTTTTTAGACTTTAGTACTGATACTCCAGAATGACATTGATTTTATCTTGCCAAGGTAACACTTTTCCTTGGCCCACTTCATAACCGAGGTACGTCACTGTGCCTTGGCCAAAATGACACTTTTTAGCATTTAAGGTAAGATTTGCCCTTTTCAAGATGGCAAACAACTGGCGTAACCTAGCTATGTGGTCAGCCCAATTACTGTCAAACAGCACGATATCATCTAAATACGCCCGACAATTTGGCACCTTAGCGAGTAGAGAGTTCATGAGTCTCTGGAATGTGGCCGGAGCATTACGCAAGCCGAACGGTAACACTTGATACTCAAAAACACCCTCGGGTGTCACGAACGCAGTGAGCTGTTTAGCACGTTCAGTGAGTGGGATTTGATAATACCCCCTCGAGAGGTCGAATTTCGAAACGTACTTGGCATTTCCCAACTCGTCGATGCAGTCCTCGAGGAGGGGCAGCGGATAGGCATCCACAATGGTCACCTTGTTGAGCTGCCGATAGTCGGTGCATAATCGCCAGGAGCCGTCTGGTTTGGGGACCAAAAGGCAGGGCGAGCACCAAGAGCCCTGGCTCGGCCGGATGAGGCCGTGCTGGAGCAAGAAGTCGACCTCCTTCCGTACGATGGCCTTCTTTTCTGGACTCATCCGATAGGGTTGAAGGCGAATGGGAGTGTAGTCCGTCAATTCGACATCATGGCAAATGGCATCAGTCTGGGTCGGGACATCCCCGAACAGACTGGAGAATTCAGCAACCAACGACTGCACCTCTTCACGTTGGGCCATCTGCAAATGGGACAGTTCCTCCACAGCATTCACAGAACTAGAATTATTGAAAATGAGATTAGTTGGGTCCCCAGAACAATCATCCCCTCTCTCACTGGAAATGGAAACATTGGTTAGTGCAATGGGCCTGGGGCCCTGGAACTTCTTCAGTCGATTTACATGTATGAGCATTACCTGGTTACGTTTGTCAGAGTGCCTCACTTTGTACGTGAGGTCCCCAGTCTTTTCTGTCACAATGTAGGGGCCTTCGTACTTGTGGGACATAGTGTTCCCTAGTCGAGGCTTTAATACCAGGACAGGGTCGCCAGGCTGAAATACCCGTAACTTAGATTTAGCATCGTTACGTTCTTTCATCTTTTCTTGGGCCTTGCCAAGATACTTTAATGCAGCCGCCTTGCAGTCCTTGAGTCTCTGGTGGTGTTGCGCAAAGAAAGCCGAACCTTCGGATAACGTTACGTTCCCTAATAGATTCTCCTGTAACATTTGCAAGGGTCCACGAACTTTATGGCCAAAGACTAACTCAAAAGGAGAACAGCCCAGTGAACTTTGTAATCCCTCTCTAGCCGCAAACAAAACATACGGTAAATTCTCATCCCAGAAGGTGTGGGAACTCTCGCACGATGTCTTCAACATCTGCTTCAGAGTTAGATGGAAACGTTCAATTACCCCCTGACTCTGTGGATGGTATGGGCTGGAAACCTTATGAGTTATTCCATGTTCCTTACAAAATTGCTCGAAAACATCAGACTTAAAATTAGTACCATTGTCAGTTTGCACGACCCGAGGCAGTCCAAAAGTGGAAAAAAATTGCAACATACGAGCAACAACAGTTTTTGCTCGGATGTTCCTTACAGCAAAAGCCTCTGGGTAACGAGTAGTGATACACATCATCGTGATTAGGTAAATATTACCAGACTTAGTTCTAGGTAATGGTCCAACACAGTCCATTACCACATGAGAAAATGGTTCCTCTGGCACGACAATAGGCCTTAGAGGAGCTTTAGGTGGAGTCTGGTTTGGTTTCCCAACCAGTTGACAAACAATACACGCATTACAAAATTTTGCCACGTCGCTTTTCAGCTTGGGCCAGAAAAAATACTTTAAAATTTTGTGATACGTAATATTAATACCTTGATGTCCCCCCATAGGATCATCATGAGCAGCTGCCAAAACTCTTTCTCTATAGCAGGTCGGCAACATAACCTGGTGGACTACCTCCCACTCATTTGACAAGGGAGCACTCTGTGGTCTCCATTTTCTCATCAAAATCCGATCATTGTAGTAGTACCCAGTTGCTGCTTCTACAATTTCCTCCATAGAGACGGCTGTTTCATGACAATCTGCAAGAGTGGGGTCAGCTTTCTGTAACTCACTCAAGGAGCCATCTAGGCCTTGGTCAGATGCCATTGGCCGAGGCTCAACAGTGTTCTCCACCTCCCCACTACTCTCGGTAGATGGCGGTGGCAGGCTCTCCACAATGTCCTCGGCCACGTCATCGAGTCGGGCCATGAATGTGTCCGCGAGGTCCACTTGGTTTTCACCACTCGGAAAGCTCCTCGTGACCTCGGGATTTACCACCTTGGCAAGCACAGGGCTGCCCTTACATTTAAGTCCCATAGACCTGGTCACCGCGCACGCAGGGTACACAACATTATCCTCTGCGGCGGGTGGATCCAGGCAAACCTTAGGGGTAGACAACATAATAGGCAGTCTGGAGTCCCCTACCTTATCCCCTGCTAAATCATTACCAACTATTACATCAACATTAGGGAAAGGTAGGTATGAAGTGACTCCGACTGTACAAACACCCTTGTGGAAATCAGATTCCAGGGTAACCTTATGGAGGGGTACTGCCCGAGTATCACTAGTGACCCCCTCGACCAGCACCACCTCTCCAGTGTCGAGAGTGTTGGCACCTTGCAATGCACTCTCTAAAATTAAAGTCTGGATGGCACCGGTGTCTCGGAAGATCACCACGTCCTTCCAGGAAGAACCCTCAGACAAAAGTAGTCTCCCTTTCGATAAGAATGGGGTAAGCAAGTCCAACCACTGTGGGTTGGAGGTCTTACTCCCTAACCCTTCTGAAAGCCTCAAGCCCTGTGTCACAACTAGAGCATTGGGTCTTTTTTCAGGGTGCAGTTGCCAACAACGGCTAATAGTGTGGTTTGGACGATTACAGTGACCACAAAAACGTCGGGGAGAAGAGACATTACTAACAGAATTACCCTTCGGTTCACCTTTAGGTGCCGTTGGGCTAGACACTTTAACAGGGTTAGTTATGTCTGAAACAGAAGGTGCATTAGGTAAAGGGTTAGAATGAGCTGGTCTGGACTGGCTGTGGGTATAAGGTTTGCTACTCTGTGGGGTATAATTATTTTTATTGGGCCTTTTGCCCGCCAATTGGTAGTTTTCTGCCAACTTGGCCAAATCCCCTATTTTAGAATTTAACTCTATCCTTCCTCTAATATACTGTGAAACATTCTCTGGCATCATATTTATAAAATGCTCCATTAAAATTAAGTTCCTGAGAGCCTCGTATGTTTCGGCTTTCGCCGAGCGAATCCATCTATCAAATAATCGAATTTGATCATTCACAAATTCAGTGAGCGGTTGGTTGTGAGTAGGCCTAAGGTTACGATAAACTTGGCGGTGAGCTTCAGGAGTAATTTCATATGCCCGCAAAATACATTCCTTGACTTTATCATATTCGAAACACTCGTCGTCAGGCATGTTTATAAAAATATCTTGTGCTTTACCCCTAAGTCTTCCCTGTAGGATTTTCACCCACTCTTCCTTTGGCCAGTTCATGGACGTGGCCACTCTCTGAAAATGGTTGAAAAACCTTTCAGGGTCAGACTCGGAAAATTCAGGCAAATTATGCTTTTTCTCATAATGCCTGGGGTTTGAATCCCCGGCAGGTGGAGGTCCAGTGGCATTCGCTCTAATTCTAGCCTCCTCGGTTTTGAGTTTTTGCTCCTCTAATTTTATTTTTGCTAACTCTAAAGCTAATTCACTTTCCCTATGAGTTGCACTTTCTGCTTGGCTAGGCTGGCATAAAGGTGTATCACTTGCCAATAGTTGTTCATCAATACAATGTTGTAATATTTCATTCACCAAATTCCACTTTTTATCTGCAACATTTAATTCTAGGCCAAATTCCTGGCCTAACAATACTAAATTAGACTTTTTAAGTTTCTTTATCTCTACCACTGAAGGCTCCCTTGCCAGTTTCTGCATTTCAGAAGACATCACTAATAATTTTAGCTCCCAGCCAAAGAAAAAATTAAAAAATAAAAATTGGAAAAAAAACAAAAATTTGCACGGCCCCTAACACAAGGCCACACTAACCTTAATCGTGAAGGGATCCAGCTAGGTGTCCAGTCAGTGCAAGAATGTCCTTTGCTAGATGAGCTGGACCCTAGGCTAGCACACAACCGTTCTGCGGAAATAAAAAATTTTAATTTTGGCACTCAAGAATCTAATTTTTTACACTTATAATGTTCATCCCGGACAGGCCCCCACTTGTTATAAACTGATATGAGTGGGACTCTATGGGGTACTGGTACTATTAAGGGGTATAGGTAGTTAGAAGACAGGAGTATCAAATATGGGAGAGCTAAAAGGCCCGGCCCCCAAAATAAACTATCCACAGTAGTAATAACTTGCTACAAGACCAAATATGTTAGTCTAAGGGTTGATCACTGCGCTCCCACCTTGGAAGAAGAGATACTCTGTAATTCATGTACTTATTTATTAACCCGTTAACAACCCCCCATATACACTCACACCAATAACAATAATAATAATAACTTTACCACACTATCTTACGTTAAAAGCCTTGGTCCACGTAGGCAGGATACAAGGTTTACACTAATAACAAGCTAGGGTAAAGTACTACTGGATAAGCACTGAAGCTGGATGCAGCTTAGGGTAGTGAAACCACGTGGGACCCTAATACAAAACACAACACTTAGGGGTACCCAAACACTGGCAAAATACTATCCCCAGGTCTCCCCAATCGTTACTACCAGAGTAGGCACACTCACTAATGCCCCGTACTTAGCTTAAGGATACAGGAACTTCAGGTAAGGGAAATAAGTAAGAGGAGAAGGAAGGAGAGTAGGGATACAGCCACAGAGTAGGTCTTAACCTCACGCCACCAGCCAAGAGAAGACCGAGCTAGCCACCAGCTGCCTCCCTCATCTCTTGGTGCCGGGAGGAGCCTAATTGATCGTGCAGCTAAGCACATTAAAGATCTTCCCCTATGCAACGTATTGTTACTTTATGAATGATTAGAAAGTATTAGTAAGCAAAGTTGGTGCCTATGTTATTATTTAATAATCAACCCCCAGCTCAGTCTTTAAATGCTCTTTGAGAAACAATAATAGTCTTACGTCTGGCAGGGAAGATACAAACAATTGACATTCTAGATGCCCAACTGTGCTACCAGGAAGTTTAATAGCTCAATTTTGACCTCTGGTTTCCACTGGAGAACCCAGGGTCGTAACAGTTCTGTCTTGTGTTAATGCCACATCACCCTTCCCACCTCACTCAAATGTAATGCCACATCACCCTTCCCACCTCACTCAAATGTAGATATAAAATCAGGGAAACGCAAGTTCTAATCAGTTGTGTATTTGTGAAGTCTTTGAAAATGTAATAAGTTTTACGAAACGCGCCCGTGTCGCGTCAGACTAGAAATAAAAATGAATTTTGGAGAAGTGATTTTTGATTTACCTCCAACAGTGAAGCGTAATGTACGAAAGATTGAGAAAATTCGTGTTAGAATTATTAATCTTACTTTTTCGGTCATATTTAATAATATATGTCTACAGGAAAGACTGCTACCAAAATATACTAATATATATATATATATATATATATATATATATATATATATATATATATATATATATATATATATATATATATATATATATATATATATATAACCATGCTAACTTAACGCCTTCTCCCAAATGATAGATGAATTCAGAGACAATTCTATAGCAAATGTTCAAGAATGTCTAAATATTTAATTTAAAATGATCTTCTCCCAGAAGTCTTGGCCAAATATCCGCAGTTTGCTAACTGTAGGTAGTAACTAAGTGATTGTAACCGATCCACAGCTACCCACTGGATGGGGGGGCGGTGTGCAGGACAAACATTTCAATTGTAACACTAGTTCTCATGTCAGTTGCTTAATTTAGAAAATACTTGTGGTCGATCTCGAGCCCATTGTTGATGTGACGATGTGCATCGAATTTTGTAACTATCTCATCAAGACTGTAACTTGCTTAGCTAAATGAATTGTGGAGTTCAGTCCCTGAGCCCATTATGTGTCTCTGAAACCCTTTCAACTACCGCCTACAAGATGGGTATGGGGTGCATAATAAAAGAAGTAAACTAAACAACCGATAATCACCATACATTCATGTTTAATATTTAGGTTTGATACACTGCCTATTAAACCATGGGTTGCCCTCGTGCCCTGGTTTCGTATCACTGTGTTGGGGGCAGTTTCAACTATCTGCCTCTTAATATTTTTTTTCTCTTGTATTCCATCACATTATGAACTGATCTTTCTGAATTGACTCCCTTTAAGTAGGCTCTCCACTTTTCTCTTAATCCCTCCTTCGATAAATCACCTAGAATTATGTAATACAAAATGACACTATTTATTATATAAATTGAACATAAGTGTAGAATGCTGGCAAGTGGCCTTGAGAAAATATTCTTATCAGATTCGTAAGATTAGGCTATGAAATAGTTGTTAAAAAATATGTTTACAATTAGACTACTACCTCGACTACAAACACACATACTAAAAACCTATTCATCTCAACAGATATATTAATATTACTTGACTGTGCTTATGAGTTGGTCCAAGGACAGTGTGTACGTCCGCCAGCGCAGCAGCCTACACTGGTGAAGTGTTATCTTCCCAGTCTCTCTCTCACTCGGCAAGGATAAGGTTGGTATCGCGCCTTGTACTACACATAATACATTATATTTATGTAATATATATATATAAGATATTTGTGTATATGTTAATCACAATCTGCGAAGTTTCATAATGACAACACTGGCCTTTTGTGAAAAATTAGACAAGCCTTTTGATTAGTGCTCAATATGTATATAAATAAATAAATAAATATGGTTTTGAAAAACAGAGCTATAAATATTAATATTTCTGAGGTCGAGCGAAACACAACATGAAGAAAAAATAAATAGTTAACATTAAGAAAGTAGCAGTTATAAAGAAATAAGCAAGATGTGAGTTAGTTTAGTTCATTTATTATGCACCCCATACCCATCTTGTGGGCGGTAGTGGAAAGGGTTACAGAGGCACATAATGGGCTCAGGGACTGAACCCCACAATTCATTTAGCTAAGCAAGTTACAATCTTGATGAGCTAGTTACAAAATTCAGTATCGTCACATTAACTTAGATATACACAGCAATGTGCTGCCACCCTATCTATATGAAAGATTACACAGTGTAGATAAAAAACTAGCTATAAGTTCATCTGATATTCTCATCTCACAGGATGGTTAGTCATACATGGAATTATGGGAGAAAATACCTGCCTCGATACAAAAACAAATCAACTCTAACATTGTACAGTATATTATTTAATCAACAATTTATAGTAATTCCAATTTAATTTCCATCACTTTCAATATATTAATAAATTAAATTTTAAATAAAAAATCCCTATCACGGGGTTTCGCTCACACCTCCGAACCCCAGTTATATAGTACTTAAGAGGTAAAATTTACTTGCGTTATGATCAACAGACAAATTACTCAAGATGATCTCAAGCACTTCTGTCATTTGTTTCACTCCATTACATATCACCCTTAATATGTGATTTCTTTTACATATTTACTAACCTTCTAAAAGAACTGCCAGAAACGCTTTGCGTAATAGTGGCTTTAGACATTGTATGTACCAGCTCTATCTATAAATTCATCAATATTTGTATCACACCCTGTATGTATGTACTTTACCTGAATAAACATTTGAATTTGAACTAACAGGATCTCTCCTTTCATTATACTACGCGCTAATCTATCTCTATCTGTGCATGGGGTTCAACCACTGCAAATTACCTCAAGCCCATCATCACTCAGCAAATATCTGCTATCAGAACTATGATAAACTCTGTCTTCAGACAGCACACACACAGCCCCTCTGTTTAAGTCCCTTAACATGCTAAACATACACTCACTCCACACATTCTCGTGTGCCATCTACATGTACAAATTCCAAAATGCTAATCTTGATCTGAAACTTTTCATTGACAGGTGTAATAGAACCCATGAGCACAACACCAGAAATAAACATATCTTTGATATCCCTAGCGTCAAACTAAATCTGTGTAAACACTCCATGCAAATAAAAGGACCCAATCTTTGGATCTTGCTCAATGATGAATTAAAAAATTGTCCAGCCCATGCCCTATTGAAAAGTAAAACCAAAAGGTACCTAATTTCATCCTCATAGTTTCCTACCTTGTGCTTCAAACTTCCACCGTAACTTGTACTACCTACTTCCCCAAGACATATTTTTACCAGTGTAAGCGCCTCTGGCAATTTATTTTGTAGTTATTTGTTGATATAAAACCTGTACCTTTTCCCGATACGTTTCGGGACTTACCTGAAACGCTATATACGTGTTAGTGGCTTTGCAAGAATGTAAAAATATCACTCTAACGTAACCTCACCAACCAATTGTACCTTCTCGTAAATAAAATATTTAGGTCTCTTAATTCAATTTCTTTCTTTATTATGCACCCCATACCCATCCCGTGGGCGGTAGTGTAAAGGATTACAGAGGCACATAACAGTTCAGAAACTGAGCCCTCTAGTTCGTTTAGCTAAGCAAATAACAATCTTTTGACGCTAGTTACAAAATTATTAATGTTATATATACATGTACACATACTCATGCATACATGTACATATACATACGTATACATATATACATACGTATACATATATACATACGTATACATATATACATACGTATACATATATACATACACATATATATTTAATCACCCACACAAATACACACATCAATTATCTTTTGTGTCACAAGTGATTCAACAAGAGGCTCACAACAGTCACTATACAAGGCACTTTACATCTATAGTGAGTCACACAGTTACTAGTCTTGCTGCACACCCACCCAACTGGGCGGCAAAAGCGAAATTCAGTAAGCAAATTTTGGATACTTCGCTAAGATTTCGGGCAGCACATCATTATGAATGAGGTACTTACACATTTCTTGGACACTATTGATGGTGTTATCTCTAAATTCCGCGATTTTTTTCACATTCCATTATATAATGACGCAAAGTATGCGAATAGTTCTGCTGACAGAGTTTACATTTAGTCAAATCTACATCAGCAGATGTTACAAATTCCCAGAGGTACTTGTAGCCGAGCCTAAGCCCAGCAGTGGTAACATCTAGAAGTCTGCTAACATTATTGAATGACCCATAGACGTGAGGTATTTCTTGCACAATAGAATGATGATAGATGGAGTAACTGGTGTGAATTTCGCTTTGCCTCAAGTCTCCGAAATTTAGTTTATGTTTCCGGAATATTACTACCCTCAAGCTGCTCAAAGGCAGTCCAAGTTGGTAATCAATTCCCTCTTTACGAGCAAAACTCTTGGCCACCTCATCAGTTCTATCATACATTCGGAGACCAATATGGTAAGGAATTCACAGGAGACAGACTCTGACTCCATCATTTATTTTTTCATTATATATGTGCCTAGCTTCAGAGATAAGCACGTCACAGTTATGCCTTCGGGAGCTGAGAGCAGTCAAGGATGACAAGGAGTCACAATTAGCGTGTCAACTTTGAATTCATATACGCGCTCGAGTGCAAGGATTATGGCAACCAATTCTGTTTGAGGAGTGGAGGCCCAGTTACTTAGACGCGCTCCACACTCATGGGAGAAGGAACCATTTCTCCCTGTCACAACAACTGCACTTCCAGCTGCACCATAGGACTGATGCAAGGATCCATCAGTGTAAATAATCTGGGAATCAGGTCTTTTAAGCCGAGTCGTGTGTGGGCAGACCTCCATACATCTTCCCTCGACTGTATTGTGAAAGTCAGTTCTTGGAGCACTAGAAAATCTAACTTGCAAAATAAATAGTAGGAATATCATAATATCAACAGTAAATAATATACTGATGTACAGAACAAGTGTTTCAGACTCTTCTGAGTAGAAGAGTGTTGTTGTTGTTGTTGAACATTATTATATTGTATTATATTATGATGGGCGACGACACCCGAGGGATCGGGTGCGTCCTGGCTGCCAGATACTGGGAAATAGCGAAGAGTGATGGAGTTCCTATTTCTTCAGGCCACTGACGTGTCCAATAAAGTGAAAAGTATGGCGATGAAACTCAGAGGATAATGTTTTTTTTATATTTATTTGGTATAGTCGGTTATAGCAATCGGTTTCTTGGAGATGTAATGACGTGTTGTGATAAGGCTTAGAGCAGGGCAGAGAGCTGAATGAGGCTGGTGGTAAAGAGCTGTGAATGCGGGACGAGAGCATGGAAGCTCTATCCGGGCGGAGTCGAGGAGCTGGAGTGCGGGACGACAGCTAGTGTGTAAGCTCGGTGCGGCCGGAGTCTGGCTGTTTGCTCTGTGTCGAGGCTGAAGCGTCTTGTGAGGGAAGGAACTGACACGTCGAGTGTTAAATTGTTGTTGGTGAAAGTTGAAGATGTGTGGTATCTCAATTGTCTGTAATGAACCACCACTCTTTGGAGTTAGACTCGTGATAATTCTGTTGTTGTTGTTGCTGTAGATTCAGCTACTCAGAATAAAAAGTTCCAAGTAGTATGGGCTATGGTGAGCCCTTGGGTGGAGGCTCTATGGAGCCATTATCTGTATAAATAGCTGATACTGGAGAAAACTTTAACAGTTATGGAGCTGGTGGGTTAGTGTTGACCTCTAGGTTTTCAGTTTTTTCTTTGGCTGAGCTGTGCTGTCGTTGGAATTTGGTGAGGTGGCCTCTATGAGGTCTTGTACCGAATAGTTTCTTAGTTTAGTTGATTTATTATGCACCCCATACCCATCTTGTGGGCGGTAGTGGAAAGGGTTACAGAGGTACATAATGGGCTCAGGGACTGAACCCCACAATTCATTTAGCTGTACCGAATAGGTGTCGTATTTGTGCTGCGGCGGTGGAGCTCCTACTAAGATTTCCTCGTCTGAGGAGTCCGCAACATCCGAAGTTGTTGATTTTGTTTGTCTTTCGTCTCGCTGCTTGAGGTAGGCTCAGGTTTCGTGGATTAGTGGTAGAAACTACAGTATTTCAAGAGCGTTGGTGGTGCTGTTAGCATTTGTTGACAGCATGTCTGCTGAGATGGTGATGGTAGGAGTGTTGGGAGCTGCAGAGGGAAATACCTCTGTTTGTGCCGCCCGAATCTTGGGTGATTCTGGAGTCTGTGTTGAGATCGACCTCGTGGTTGTCCTGGTGGTAGTCTTCGGAGTGGTAGTGGAGGCAGTGAGACTTGCGCCTGGGGCGAAGATGTAGTCTAGCAAGCCGTTGGCTAGGAACAGCTCGAAACGTAAGGCGAGCAAGATTGTGAAACAGTTCCCGGGCAGGCAAGAATGATCAGGGGAGAGTTTCTTCGCCTGCCAGAATGAGAAGTGTTTAATGTTTATGTATAACAGTCTCCTTGGTGTAGTGGTAAGACACTCGCCTGGCGTTCCGCGAGCGCTATGTCATGGGTTCGTATCCTGGCCGGGGAGGATTTACTGGGCGCTGTAACAACTCTTGTATATATCTCAAAAAAAAAAAAAAAAAAGTGAACAAAGAAAGCAGTCGCCGAGTAGCAGTGTCCCCACCTACTCCTGTGGGAGGGTCTGTGAGGGCACACACAGACACCCACTCACTCCCGTGGGAGGTCTGTGAGGCCAGACACCACTGGAATGGGAGGAGGTGCCACGTGCGTTTGTTTATTTACATCCAGCAGGCACGTAGTGGGGTGTCAGTCACTCATGCCTCGATGGGTGCATCCAATCCTGGGATCGTCGTCGCCCCTCAACCACCACCACCACCACTCGTGCCTCAGGAATGCCCCTAACAATGGGGCAAGATATGTGCAGTAAGTTTCATTACTTCCATTTTTCTCACCTATTATGGTTATTGGGCAGGCAATTGCTTTTATGAAATATTTTAATTTTGATGTTTACCTGAATTAACTTAAGGGGCCACTAACACTCTAGTGGCCTCAACGAGGACAGGAAGTCAGTGGTTTGTCAAAGGCATCCCCATTTGTCTTGATTTAAAGTTCAGCATTAAAGCCACTATGTGTTTATCAGCTTATATGTGTGTAGTGGCTTAAATGCATTGTATTTTGCTGTAAAGTATATCCCTACCACCACTACCCAAATTATGAGTAACTTATGGGGAACATAATATATACATAAAGTTTAATCAAGGAATATGTTTACAAATCACTTTTTTAATAAAGTGTCATTGAAAGATTTGTTGTACTATTTTTGAAGCAGGCCCTATTGAAAAAATGCAGTAAGTTAAGCAAAATTTAAGAAGTGTCAGAATTCTGAACCCTGACATAACATTAGGATTGTGGATTTTTAAGATAAAAGCCTAAGAGGTGCAATTTACATGAATACTGGCCCAAAGAGTGCAGTGGGACTTGCATAAAGATACGAAACTGTTATTGATGCCTTGCTTGTACATTTCCAGTTATGATATTTCAATTTATATGGTATCTAAAAGTACAACACCTCTTGGGCCTGTATTCAACAAACTCGCTATCCTTATGCAGACGAAGAGTCACAATAACGTGGCTGAAATATGTTCACCAAACCACAAACTAGAAAGTGAAGGGACAACGACGTTTCGGTCCGTCCTGGACCATTCTCAAGTCGATTGTGTGACATACAATCGACTTGAGAATGGTCCAGGACGGACCGAAACGTTGTCATCCCTACACTTTCTAGTGTGTGGTTTGGTCAACTCACAATCCTTAGGCTAGGTCCAAGATAAATATTTACATTATTCTCCAGTTCTCAAATAGTGGTGTTTTGAGTTTTCAAATTTGCATGCTTTTCAAATATTCGTTTTCAAAACGGAATGGAACATATCAACTGGAAAAACTCAAATGGTACCACCTTCATATTACCCAAAAGCACCTAAAGAAAATTATCCAAATTAATGTAAACTTGGTGAACAATGTACAGTATAATGATTGTGAATACATTGGATAATAAGGCACAGCACTATGTCCATATCCAGGCCATAGGGCGTGATTCAAATTGTATAAAAGCTCTTTTTTTTTCTCTCTGCTCTTTCTTTCCTCTGGAGTTCTTAAATTTTGTTTCTTTAGCCTATTCTTGTATCAAAATCTTCTTATTTTAGGTATTAATTTTGTTGCAAACCTCAGTTCAAGTTAGTATTTGAGCTTCAAGAGGTGCAGAACTCAAATCCCATGCGAGTGCTGCGTCTTCTAGTCCTGGTCTGATGTAGACTAAATTTTCTACTGTACCTAAGCACAGAAATTTCACCTTCAGAAAAGCATCACACTGTGTGTGTGTAAGTATCCACTAGGAAAATAAAACAAAAATTCTGAACATTTTCATGTTTCAACACATCATCCTGTATTCCTTGATAATGTTTTGAAACAGTAAACCTTGGAATTTTTGTTTAATTTTCCTAGTGGGTACTTGTCATAACCAAATCACATTTTTTTTTTTTTTTGTGATTATTCTTATAGTACTGTATTTGCTTTTGAAAAAGTTCAATGCAGAGTAACTAAAATCATTCCATAAATAAATCATTCCAGAACTAATAAAAGGAAATATTAAGGGGCTTTAGACTGTCAACACTACAAATTATACATGATATTGAGACCTTTAAAATACTGAACAAATTGGAAGATAATAATTGAGACTTCTGTAACTCTCACAAGGGGCAACAGTTTCAAGCTCTACAAGTCACAATTCATGACAGATAAGAGGAAATGCTTTTTCACACAATGAATCATTTTCCTGCGATAGCTGTTTTGGTGAACGCCAAGACAGCACTACAGTTCAATATTCATTTGCGATTTATATTCAATATTCCTGCGATTTACCTGCGATAGCTGTAAACGCCAAGACAGCACTACAGTTCAATATTCAGCCGGAAAAATCCTCATGAATAATGAGGCGACCATTAACAAACCTGAGGCCACTAAAGATGGTGGCCCTCAGGCAAATTCATAAACTGTATGTAAATGCCATTCTTATGTTTGCCAGCCTTCCATATGCTGTAGATGTTATCTGGGTTATATGTGCTTTCTGTAGTTGGGCTTAGTGCTGGAGTTATTTACACTCTCAAGTAATTTTCTCTATGATTCCTTAAGTTACCTGCCCCATATATAAGGTAGTTTTCTTCTGGTTCCCCTTTTACATTTTCCAATCATTACCTTTGACTTGGTGGTACTGTTCTTTGACAGGAACAGATGACTGCTAATGCTTGTTAGCAGGCTGAGAGCTTTTCCTTCCCATAGCTCATGGGAAAGGGAAGCCTTACTCACTAGTTTCCCTAGAATATGACCCACCAATTGTTTAACAACCAGGTACACAATCACTGCTGAGTAAACAGAAGCATACAGTTGTGGATCACCACCTAGTCAATCCTCCCAGGCCAGAATATAAACCTAGGCCAAATCACTCAGGAAGTGCAGGGCGAGTGTGTTACCACTGCACCACTAAGGACTGAACAATAACAGCTATAAATGTCATATTCAGTTATTCTTCTTATTTATTTATATATATACAAGAAGGTACATTGGGATTGTGAGGATACATAGCATAGTACAGTATTTACATTCTTTTAAAGCCACTAGTACGCGCAA
This sequence comes from Procambarus clarkii, assembly GCF_040958095.1. Classification (NCBI taxonomy): domain Eukaryota; kingdom Metazoa; phylum Arthropoda; class Malacostraca; order Decapoda; family Cambaridae; genus Procambarus; species Procambarus clarkii. The sequence continues at coordinate 25,817,226 of NC_091193.1, forward strand.
CGTTTCGGGCAGGTCCTTATTCTAAGAAAATTTTAAGTAGGTAAATACTTGTAAAAATGATAAGTTACATAGCATGAAAAAAAATAAAAGATGAGAGAAAATTGTAGGTATATTATATTAAAGCACATAGGTAGCTCAGATTGATTGCAATGACCGCTTGAATGGTAGTTTAATAAAAATTAGTAGGCACAATGCAGCATGTGGCTAGCACATAAAAGAAGACAGCAATGAACACAATGATAAAGTCGTTTGAATTAAGTACATAAAGATTGGGAGATTGGGTAACACTAGATACAGAGCAAATTTAAAGCTCAGTGTAGGAAACTACGAAGATGAAATTAGGTAATTTTTGTTTTTGTTTTTAAATGAGGCAAAAGTTTGACAGCTTTTCAATTCACTAGGGAGTGAGTTCCATAGATTAGGTCCCTTAATTTGCATAGTGTTTTTACACAGATTAAGTTTGACCCTGGGGATATCAAAGAGGTATTTATTTCTGGTTAACCAACTGGCTGTTACTCAAATGAGGGAGGCAAGCCTAGAGGAAAGGAGATAATTTAGGGTTTCGGTGTAATAACTTAGGAAAAGTTCCAGTTTAGTAAATGATAGTTAAGGTGGATTACCATGTTAAATTAAGACTAAATTTTGATATGTTATGATTATAAACTTACATAGGACAGCCAAGATGAAAAGGCAATTCAATGATTTATGAATTTATATATTTTAGTTTCAAGCTTTCTTTTCAATTTAGTTTTTGTTTAACATTTCACACTTGTTTAGTATAAAAGTTCAGTACAGGGGGTGTATATGTAGGGTCCAGTACCACAGTGGTCAGCACAGTGGGCTCACAACCAAAAGGTTCAATTCCCACAATCAGACAGAAATGTATGGGCACATGTTTATTCACCTTATGCCTTTACTCACCTAGCAGTAAATAGTTACCTGGGAATTAAGCCGCTGTTGTGGGCTGCATCCTGGAAATGGTCAGTAGTTGACCTTGTGAGACCTGAATAAACCTAACAGGTTTCCTGCCCCTGATGTTAGAAAACCATTACATGATATTTTTCCCAGGTCAAGATGTCTGCTTCGTACAAAGGAATGTTACAACCCGGTCAAATAATTCGGCCATTAGTGAAACAGAGTGACATTCCACAATTAGTAAACAGGATCTTCGGCCTTACCACTGTATCTGTCAAGGAACTCAACAGCTATGATGACAAAAACTTTCATATAAAGGTATAGTAAGTAGGTATTGTGCCTTTGGTATCTTAGGTTGTTGTATAAGATTAATACAGATACAGTACTGTACTGTATTTTATAAATCTTGTTAAAAATTAAACTTGCACAGTAACAGGTTTATGATACTAATTATTTTAATTTGTTAATTTATCATTTACTAACTAAATTTACAAAATCATAAACTTAATTATTTATTCTAATGTATACTGGACAGGTTGAGTCAACAATAAACAATCCACATATTAAGGAGATATTTCCAAATGGATATGTGTTGAAGATTCTTAACTCTATGGACAGTATGAATGAAAAGCTTGTCGATGCTCAGAATGAAGCAATGTTGTTCCTTCACTCCCGTGGCTTCAATGTTCCAGAACCTCAAAAGAACATTCATGGAACTTTCAAGACATTAGAGAGGTTCAGTATGTCTTCTGACGAGTTAGTTAAAAATAATGGTAAGTATCGTAGTGCATATTTCTTAATTTAATAATAATATTTGTTTGTACTGATGATGCATTACAGTACACTACATTTCATTTTTAAACTTGGAAAGTTCTTGATATCTCATTTAAGAAATTTTTTATTGATATACAATGGTAGTGTATTTAGTAGTAATGATTTGTAAATAACTGTGTCACATATATTCTAGTAAGAAATTTTGTTTACCTGAATTTACTTAAGAGCCACCATCTTTCGAGTGTCCTTGATGAGGACAGGAAGCGGGTGACTTGCCAATGATCCCCCCTCCCCATTTGTCCTAATGATTTTATCCAGCTGGATTTTGAATTGCAGAAATGATAGGCAATTGCATAGGTTTATAGTGTATGGGCAAAAAAGCATTGTTTTCTGTTCTACATTGTGGTTTGACTAACTTGAAGCTGTTTCTGCTTGTATGTGTTGCATCTGACCTTGCAGGCTCGATCAGTATCCTTCAAATTAATGGAGTTCTTAAGTAATCATCAATCCTTAAGCAGATTCATGAAGAAAAGTACCTTGGAGTCGAAATCCACCACTCACTGAAAGTTGCACAACAGGTAGGAGCAGCAGTCAAAAATGCTAACCAAACACTTGGAAAAATAAAGTGTACCTATGACTTTAAGGAAAGGAAGCATTGTTTTCTGTTCTACATTATGGTTTGACTAACTTGAAGTCGGTGATTCAATTGTTGTGAAGTCGGTGAAGGAAGGTAGTGATTCAATTGTATAAATCTCTGTTGTGACCCCCATTTGGATTGCTGTTTACAAGCTTCGAGATTCCATCTTCAGGAGGACATAGCTGCTCTGGAAAAAGTGCAACAAAAAATAATTCCAAAGCCAAGCCATCTCTTGTATCAGGAATGGTTGAAGGCCACAGGGCTAACTACACTGCAAACCTGGCATGACAGTGCAAATCCCATTTAAACTTTTAAAATATTAAACAATTTTGGTGGCTGTTGATCCAGAAAATTTCTTCAAAAGGTCAAATATAACACAAACTGCAAGCAACAGCCTAGTGGACCAAACTCTCACAAGTCAAGCCTGGCCTCAGGCCAGGCTTGGGGAGTAGAAGAACTCCCAGAACCCCATCAACCAGGTATCAACCATATTCTCGAGGTTTAGCTAGCCATGCGGTTCATGTCCGGGGTGTGTCCTGTGTCCTGGCGGACAGCTTGTCTCTGTTCATTCCTCTGTTCGCAGATTGGCCGGTCGTCGCCGACTTGTTTTGTTGGCTCTGCCGGACATATGGGCTCCTGGTCATGGACATCTTTGCGTCGACATGGTCTCGGCGTCTCCCATTCTATATGGCGCCCTTACCCGCCTGCGAGGTGTTCACGGTGGATGCCTTTCGGCAGGACTGGTCGAGGTGGGGGTACCTGTTCCTCTTCTCCCGGTCCAGCTCTTGCTTTGGGTTCTGGCTCGGTTGGAGTCTATTTCCTAGGAGAGTAGTCCTCGTGGTCCCTTGGTGGCCGGCCCAGCATTATTTTCAGACGCTGCTTGATAAGTGTCCGAACCCAGGGCATTTTCCACGGCTCCTACTCTTTCGACAGGTCGGACCGGTCCTGTACGGGACTGGTTTGGCCTTCTCCTTGGCTCTTCGCGTCTGGTATTTTGACGTGGGTGTATCACTATCTCTATGGTAATCAGATAGCCTTGTTGTTGCTGTCCCACCTGCGAGCTTCGTGTCGGTGACAGTATGACGTTCTTGGTGTTTCTATTCGCTATTTTCTTGCTCTTAGTAGGTTGTCTTCTCTTCGCATCGGGTTGTCTTGTCCTTTCTTGCGTTTTCAGGACTGCTCTTTGATGACTTACATTTGGCATTCGATACAAGGCAACTTACTGTTGCCTTGTATCGTGCGGAGCTGGCGGAGCCGCTCCAGCTTGCGTTCGGGGTGGACGTCACATCCACCCCGTTCTGTACGCTTTCTTGTGATTTTTCACCTCCGGCCTGCTCATGTGTCGCCTGAGCCGTCCTGGTTCTTGATCAGGGTGCCCTCTTATCGTTCTTCTCCTCAGTTTGTGGTATCCCCTTCAGTTCAAGATTATTTTTCATAGGCCATATTTTGTTGGCATGGGCCTCTGCGGGTTGGGTCGGGGAGCTTCTGGCTCTCTTCCAGTGCAGGGGTTTCTGCTCTTTTGGTACTGATGGTAGGTTTATACGTTCACAGCCTTTCTTCGTCCTTCTGGTGACGATTGAGACGGCTGCTTTCCGGAGGGGTCCTTGGGTTATTGATGCTTGGTTGGTTCGGCCGGGGGTGCGTCATGTGTTGTCCTGTTGCGACTCTGCCATTACCTGCGTACCGTGACTGGGGATGCACTTTGGGTTGATCCAGTTCCCCTCGTTCCCTGTTTCAGGGCTGTTGTCTCTCATGCTGTCCGCAGAGTTTTTAAATGTACCAGCATGCAGTTTATCCTAGAGCCCGTGCCGTTCGGATGTTTGCAGCTTTCGCTGCCGTGTTGGTGACGTCTAGGGGCTCATTTCAGGCACAAGGATTTGGGGGTCGCACAGGTTCCTGGCCGCTCGTTCTTTGTGCGCGTGTCTGCTCCTGTGTGTTCTTGTGTTGCCTTGGGTCACAGGTTGCAGCCTGTTGTCTCGGCTTTGTGTTGCGGAATTTGTGGCGGCCGCCTCTCGGGTCAACCCTTTCTTTCCCTTCTCTTTGGGTATGAAGCTCCAGGGAGCCGTAGGGGCTCCCCACAGAAAACCCAGCGTTGAATGTAATGAAATGCCATTTTCTGGGTGAGCCCCGGAGGCTCCCTGACAACCCTCCCTCCCACCGGTCGACGTTTTTTTCGCATTGGTTGAAGCTTAGCTTCTAAACTGATGCTAAGCAGCCATCGTGGTGTGGTCCAGGCTCCCCCTTCCCCTCACGGGGCAGGGAGGGCATTACGAACGATCAGCGCGGCAGTAAATTGTGATGTTTGCTTGTTTCCTTGGGATTGTAGGGAGTTTCTACCTCTCTGTTCAGTTTTTGTTTTAGTTTTCTGGGGGGAGCCCCTACGGCTCCCTGGAGCTTATCGAGCTAATGTATGTTATATTAGACCGGGACATTAGCTAAGGAGTTCAGACGTACCAGGGACCAGCGCCAGAACCTGGCCCCTTCAGAGAGGCTTCAGGGAGCAATGGGACTGGAAAACCCTCTTGTGGTTGGGCTTTTCCTTATTTGCCATCGACCGGGGTTAGGCACCCAGAAAGGTAGGCATGACAAAACAAACCCCACATGGTAAAAAACTAAAACAAAAAAGCGAACAGAGGTAGAAACTCCCTACACTCCCAAGGAAACAAGCAAACATCACACTTTACTGCCGCGCTAATCGTCCGCGCAGCCCTCCCCGCCCCGAGAGGGGGAGGGGGGAGCTCCGGACCTACCGCGCCGGCTGCCAAGCTTCAGTTCGTAATCTAATGTCAACTGGGATAGACGCGTCTCTGGCCTCAGTTTCCTAGGCGGTGTTTGCCTTGTGTGGCGTTCACTGCCGTGTGTTGTGTTGTGCGGTGGCCAGGAGTACCTCATCAGTGCCGGGGCTGCATGCGCTTAGTGGCTGACTTCCTTAAGCGCCCTGTGAGTACTGCCCTTGCGTAACAGGGTTATCTTCCCTGGGGCATTCGGGAACCATTCCCGTAGAGGTTCTTGCTGCTCGGCATTTGCCTCGCCCTTGGGTCCAGCTGGGGCTTGGGGCCCTTGTATGGCCCTGGGTAGGGACTGGTATTGTGCTGGTTAGGGCGTAAATTTGTTGCACAGCCTGCTACGAAAGCGGCAACCGGTTCCTTTTGCCTCTGGAGACAGCGTACTTTTGCGGGGTTTTTCTTTTGTTTTTATTTTCAATTGCCTGGTGGGGGTCTGCCCAGTGTGCTATAGTTCCACTGGTAGTGTTTGGCGGCCCTCTGCTAGGCCCCCGTGATTGTACACGTCACAGGGGTTTTCAGTGCTATCCCCAACCGGTTTAGCAACACCTTGCCCGGGCTTCCCGTAGCAGTCAGCCTACGGGCCCTGGAAACCCCTGTCTGGGCTTGGGGGACCATTGAATGTGTCTTCCAGGTTCCAACCTGTCTTGTATGGGATCGTTGGTTGCTGTGCCCTTGTCTCCGGGTGACAGTCGCCACTTTTACCTCCATCATGCTGCCTCTTGGGTCACTTGACACCTTGACCCGGAGTCTTGCGAGAGATTTTCTCTGCTTGTTCTCCAGTACTCTCCTGATGTTATTACTGTTCAAAGTACAGGCGGCATCCATGTTGCAAGCTAGGTTAGGTTGCTGCAACATGCTAGGTTGGTTTCCCACTCGGATGCCCCGAGACCGCCCCGTTTTGGTTAGGTGCTGTTCGCCCCTTTCCCTCCCTGTTCCCGGCTCCGGATCGTCTGCGGGTTTCAGGGTCGGGGCAGGGTTTAGTTGGGGCAGAGACTCTGGCGTTGTTCATTTTCTGACAAATGAACAAACAAAGCATTAGACAATTGGCCATGTCTTACAGAGTATTTATGTTGCGATATTCTACATTTTAAATCTTTAGATGTTTGCCCGACATAGAACTTATTACATTCCTTACAAGGTATTTTATAAATGACGCAATTATAACTACAATATCAGATGGGCCATCTATCTGTATCAGATGGGCCATTGGGCTACATCGGATGGGCCAATTGGGTGCATCTGATGGGCCAATGGGCCGTCTGCGTTGTCCAAGTATTGTACCTCACCTCACTTCACCACTCTCTCCTGCCTATTTATACCCATCACTCGATCTGTAAAATCATTCCTTCTGAAGATGTATTTAATATACGAAAGTACCTAAGGAAATTTCCTGTTTCATTTTCCTCCGCGGTCTGACATTGTCATATATATATATATATATATATATATATATATATATATATATAAAACTTACTCTTTCCAGTTAATGAGCAGCTATGTGGTCTTCACATTGTAAGGTTATTGACATTCATTGAAGGGAAGATCCTACACCAAGTTCCATACACTGCAGAACTGTCCTTTGAGTGTGGAGCATACATTGCAAAATTAGATAATGAGCTCAAGGTATGTGTAACTGTTTAGGCTGTTACTTTCTTATCTGCAAAACTTTTGTATTTGCTTATAATTCTTACTAAGTTTAAAATTAATATCGTTCATATGAAGAATATAAAACGGTTACATCTAGATCACTAATCATACCTCTGCTCATTTCCTTTTATAGTTCCTACATATTATTTATGTTCTGCTCTCACTGCCTTTAATTTTGTTTTGAATTGTTTTGATAAGGATATATAGGCCAAGGCCTAAACATTGTCAGCTTTGGCTGACCGATTAGGTGAAATTTTCAGTTCTTCTCACTCCCGTTAAATGAGACCCCCCCATTTTCAGATTATTTATTTTCACTATAAATCTTAAATAACTGGAAAATTATTCTTGACTTATATTACCTTGCACTATATACCTTGCACATCTTAAAGCCACAGCATTTCTAGCAAGGATAAAAAGAACAATTAGAGCTAACACAATGTACATGATGTATGGTAACCATAATACAACAGATGCAATGACAAGATATTTGGGACAGTATCAGAATTTTGTCCAGTTATGAACCATTATTGTATTGAGAGAACATAACAGAAGATCAAAGGTACACATGTACTGCATCAGGCATGAGCATGGGAAAATAGGCAAATAGATTCCTGAAAATAGGAAATGTCAACATTGGGGAGAAAGGTGAAGAGCAGGGGTGCCATAGGCACAATTAGAGAGAACTGTATAAACATCAGAGGTCCACTGTTGTTCAACATACTACCAGCGAGCATAAGAAATATTGCTGGAACAACAGTGGACATCTTCAAGAGGAAACTAGATAGTTTCCTCCAAGGAGTGCTGGACCAACCGGGCTGCGGTGGGTATGTGGGCCTGCGGGCCGCTGCACGCAACAGCCTAGTGGACCAAACTCACACAAGTCATGCCTGGCTTCGGGCCGGGCTTGAGGAGTAGAAGAACTCCCAGAACCCCATCAACCAGGTATCAACCAGGTAAAAGCCTGACAGACGACTTAAACTTTATCAATGTACAGTTATAAATCATATCAGATTACCATCATGATTTAACAAACCATAAGTTGTAAAACATCACACGTAATCTCATTGAAGCTAACATAAGACTTAAATGGTAATCATAAATGCTCATCAAGACCTGTGCTGGAATATAGTGAAAATAAATGATCTGAAAATGGGGTCTCATTTAAGGGGAGTGAGTAGAACTAAAAATTGCACCTAATCAGTCAGCCAGAACTGACAATGTAGCTATGAAGGAGTGATGATTAATTGCAATGATTAGCTTTGTAAGTAAATAACTGAATGTACATATTGAATTCTGCAGCATATTTTCAAAGTGCTGTTTTTAAAATCTTAAATACTTTGTAATTAAGACTGTCCCTAAGGCCATCCTGTCACCTCCAGGAAGGTTTTAAATCTAGCCTACCAGCACAGTACTTGTTATTTTCACATCAAGCATGTGAACAATGATCTCAGAATTGGAGTAGCTTTGATGTTTGATCTATGATGATACACTTTAGATTTACCAAGAAAATAGTTGTTTAATGGTGAAGCAAACTAGTCTATTAAAACAAATCATTGTTTAAATTGAGTCTTTGTTTTGAAGAAGTTTTATTTATTGTAAATTTAGACAAACAATATATCATAACAGTTATCATTTTCAGGATTTTCCTAATGAGGACTTAAAGTTAAGAAAATTTCTTTGGATGCTGGACAGCATCCCAGAATTGTCTAAATATGTTTATGCTGTAAAGGACGAGAAGTGCATTCAGCTGGTCCAGGAAATCTTAGAGGCATGGAAACTGAACGTAATGCCAGAAATTCCAGGGCTTGAGAAAGGTGAGGTTTATCTTGAGATAGAGAGAGAGATATATTCACAATTTAGGACTCATTATTTGCCTGGCATTACTGTTTTGATTGAATTGAGCCCTGGGGACATCACCGTGATACATGTTACTTGAATAGTGTCTGTGAGTTCTGTTGCTAAAACAAAGTCTATGATTTTACATATTTCAGGTAATAAAGGGAGCATCTGTCTGGTAGTCATGTTGTGCCTCACTCTTTAGTAGTTTATTATTGAAGGAGGGAATTGTAGAAAGGCTAAGTGAGAGCGGTGCATACTGTGATATTAGGAAATAGAGTACACAGACCAACCATATTTCTTCTGTGTTAAAGAAACTGGATGTACTGCATGGGGTCAAGTACATTATTCTCTTAAGTTTTGTTCAACAACTTGATAAGACTGTAAATAGAAATCCATTTTTAGTGGTGAGTTCTCCATGATAGAGCTATGTCATGTGCAACACTCCTCGGATATGCAAGTTTCTATGGAGAGCCCTTCAGCTCCCGGGAGCTGAAGGGCTCTCAACAATTAAGAAAATGTGTTCAGCATGGGAAGAATTGCAAACCTTTGCTGAAATGACTCGCTCAAATCAAGCTGCAGTAGGTCATTGCCTTAACCTATTCAATGACACTGTGATGCATCATTACAGACAAATGTTAAAATGAAGGGAAAAACAAATGTCTCTTGACAAATTTATAGTGAGACAAACACGCACTGAACCACAACCAGGTCCTAGTGGTATTCAGGCAAAATGTAGGAGAGAGAGTACCCCAGAGAAAACATCACTGCCTGATGTGATAATGGAAGGGGACTCCCCTTCCAAACAGTAACAACTCTCCTCCTCCCCCCTCATCACCATCTTCCATACGCCATCAAGAACCCTCCATAATGGTAAGTGAAACTTTGGTACTGTAATGTAGTTAGAAAAAACATTGTATTCAGTATAAATTATATTTGTATGTTAATATTTTGGAAGGTGGGGAACAGATTAATTCAAATCCCTTTATTTCTTTTGGGAAAAATCGCTTCGACTTACGATATTTCGACTTACGATCTGTCTCTGGGAACGGATTAGCATCGTAAGTTGAGGCCCCAGTGTAATTACCTAAGTGAATTACCTAAGTGTAGTTACAGGATGAGAGCTACGCTCGTGGTGTCCCATCTTCCCAGCACTCTTTGTCATATAACGCTTTGAAACTACTGACGGTCTTGGCCTCCACCACCTTCTCCCCTAACTTGTTCCAACCGTCTACCACTCTGTTTGCGAAAGTGAATTTTCTTATATTTCTTCGGCATCTGTGTTTAGCTAGTTTATATCTATGACCTCTTGTTCTTAAAGTTCCAGGTCTCAGGAAATCTTCCCTATCGATTTTATCAATTCCTGTTACTATTTTGTATGTAGTGATCATATCACCTCTTTTTCTCTTGTCTTCTAGTTTTGGCATATTTAATGCCTCTAACCTCTCCTCGTAACTCTTGCCCTTCAGTTCTGGGAGCCACTTAGGAGCATGTCTTTGCACCTTTTCCAGTTTGTTGATGTGCTTCTTAAGATTTGGGCACCACACAACTGCTGCATATTCTAGCTTTGGCCTCACAAAAGTCGTGAACAATTTCTTTAGTATATCGCCATCTATGTATTTAAAAGCAATTCTGAAGTTAGAAAGCGTGGCATAGGCTCCTCGCACAATATTCTTTATGTGGTCCTCAGGTGATAGTTTTCTATCTAGAACCACCCCTAGATCTCTTTCTTTATCAGAATTCTTTAAAAGATTTCTCACATAATATATAGGTTGTGTGGGGTCTATGTTCTCCTATTCCACATTCCATAACATGGCATTTATTAACATTAAATTCCATTTGCCAAGTGGTGCTCCATGTACTTATTTTGTCCAGGTCTTCTTGAAGGGCATGACAATCATCTAAGTTTCTTATCCTTCTTATTATCTTAGCATCATCAGCAAACATGTTCATATAATTCTGTATACCAACTGGTAGATCATTTATGTAGACAATAAACATCACTGGTGCAAGAACTGAACCCTGTGATACTCCACTTGTGACATTTCTCCTGTCCGATACATTGCCTCTGATCACAGCCCTCATTTTTCTAACAGTCAGAAAATTTTTCATCCATGTTAGAAGCGTACCTGTCACTCCTCCAATATTTTCCAGTTTCCAGAACAACCTCTTATGTGGAACTCTGTCGAAAGCCTTTTTTTAGGTCCAGATAGATGCAGTCAACCCAACCATCTCTTTCCTGTAATATCTCTGTTGCTCGATCATAGAAACTGAGTAAATTCGATACACAGGATCTTCCAGATCGAAAACCATACTATCTGTCTGATATTATATGATTTCTCTCCAGGTGTTCTACCCATTTAGATTTAATTATTTTTTCCAATATTTTGACTATTACACTTGTCAATGATACCGGTCTATAATTAAGGGGGTCTTCCCTGCTTCCACTTTTGTAGACTGGGGGGTTCAGGGGCTGACGGGGTGGGCTTCTTCCCCTGCGCTTCCTCATGTCATTTTAGTGGGAGCGTTGGACATGGTCGATCAGCCCCCATCCTTCTGGGGTTCCCGTCTGCTCTATGCAGACACGGGCCTGGCGAATCTGCAGTTCTTCTGGACTTCTTCAGTCTGTGCCCTGGATTCTATGCCCTCATCGGAGGACTGTTGTCTCCGGTCCAGCTTCTGATTGGGCCGGGTGCCTGGATAGTGGCCCTGGACCTCCAGGTCAATTCTTGGCACGTTCTTCTCTAGTTTTCCGGTACTGGCACAGTTGGTGGTGGGGTTTCAGGCTTGCCGCTTTTGATTGCCTTCCCTAGTTTGTAATTGGCACTTACTGTATTTACGCATCCTTACCGGATCTTGGTGCCCTGTCTGAGTCTGCATGGGATTCGGTGTCTGGCCTACCTCAACGACTGGCTGGTGTGGGCTCCCAGTCAGTCCGCCTGTCTGCTCGCCAGGTGTGTGGTTCTTTCCAGATCGCCGGGTTTGGTTTCCTGGTGATCTGGAGGTCATTGCATCTGTTTCTGTCCCGGGTTCGGATCTGGCTAGGTCTTGTTTAGGGCTCTTGGGCTGCTCCTTGTCCTTCCATCCGGAAGTGTTGCTGCGGCTGTAGTCCCGCCTTCAGCTGTTCATGAGGGGGTCCCGGGCTGCTCGGTGGTTGCTCAAGCAGTTGTACGGGAGTCTGAACTTCGACGTGCGGGTCTGCCCGCAGGATCGGGTTTGGCTTCGGCGTCTGTTTGATTCCTTTGCAGACTTCCCTTCCGCCTCTCTTGCAATTGTTGGGTTTGTTCCTCCGGGGATCTTGTGTTGGTGTTGCGTCACCAGCTCCTCTTTGGGGTTTTTGGGGTTCTGTGCCTTGGCACCTCCCCGAGCCTTCGCTCGATGTGTTCAAGGATGGGTCATCTCTCGGCTGGGGCTTTGTGACCAGTGCTCACCAGGTCGGCCGGGGATGGTGGGGTCTGTCCGTCCGTCGGGCTCACAGCACGGTTCGGGAGTTCGTGGCTGTCTGGTTTGCGCTTCAGAGGGTTCGGGTCACTCGGTGCTCTACCATTCAGCTCCATTCGGACTGTTCTCTGGCGGTTCTTTGCCGGAGTCATGGGGTTTCTCTTAGGTGTTTGCCTTTGTGGTTGGTCTCTTCGAGTGGGTCATTTACTGGATTCTCGGGGTTTGGCTAACCGTGAGGTTCATGTTCGGGGTGTGTCCTACGTCCTGGCGGACAACCTGTCTTGGTTCATTCCTCTGTTAGTGGATTGGCGTTTCGTTGGCTCTGCCAGACGTATGGACTCCTGGCCATGGACGTCTTCGAGTCGGTGTGGTCTAGGCGTTGCCCATTCTATGTGGCGCCCTTACCCGCCTGCGAGGCGTTCACGGTGGATGCCTTTCAGCAGGACTGGTCGAGGTGGGGGTACCTGTTCCTCTTCTCCCGGTTCAGTTGTTGCTTCGGGTTCTGGCTCGGTTAGAGCCCATTCCCAAGAGAATAGTTCTCATGGTCCCTTGGTGGCCGTCCCAGCTTTTTCAGACGATGCTTGATAGGTGTCCGAACCCGGGGCGCTTTCCCGCGGCTCCGTCTCTTTCGGCAGGTCGGACCGGTCCTGTACGTGACTGGTTCTGTCTTCTCCTCGGCTCTTCGCATCTGGTATTTTGACATGGGTATCACCATCTCTGTGGTGATCAGGTGGCTTTGTTGATGGTGTCCCAGCTGCGAGCTTCGTCTTGGCGACAGTATGATGTTCCTGGTGTTTCTATGCACCTTTTTCTTGCTCTTCGTAGGTCGTCTTCTCTTTCGCATCGGGTTGTCTTGTCCTTTCTTGGGTTTTCAGGATTACAGTTATTTGATGTTTCTTACTGTCACCTCGCTTTGTGCGGTGCTGGCGGAGCCGCTCCGGCTTGCGTTCGGGGTGGACGTCACATCTGCCCCGTTCCGTTCGCTTTCTCGTGTTTTGTTTCACCTCCAGCCAGCTCATGTGTCGCCTAAGCCGTCCTGGTCCTTGATCAGGGTGCCCTCTTATCTTCTCCTCAGTTTGTGGTAGCCCTTTCGGTTCAGGTTTCTGCTTTTTGGTATTGGTACTATATACTGGTACTGGCTTGTACGTTTGCAGCCTTCTCCGTTCTTCTGGCGACGGTCGAGATGGCTACTTACTGGGGGGGGGGGTCCTTGGGTTATTGATTCTTGATTGGTTCGGCCTGGGGTGCGTCCTGTGTTGTCCGGTTGCGCTTTTTTGCCGTTACCTGCGTACCGTGTCTGGGGATGTGCTTTGGGTTGATATGGTTCTCCTCGTTCCCATTTTCAGGGCTCAAGTCTGCCAGGTTGTTCGCAGAGTTTTTAGGTTTTCCAGCATGCGGTCTATCCTTGCGCCCGTGCTGTTCGAACGTTTGCAGCTTTCACTGCTGTGTTGGTGACATCTAGGGCTCATTTTAGGCGCGTGGATTTGAGGGTCGCACAGGTTCCTGGCCGCCCATTCTTTATGCACGCGTCTGCTCCTGTGCGTTCTTGTTGCCTTGGGTCGCAAGTTGCAGCCTGTTGTCTTGGCTTCGCGTTGCGGAGTTTGTGGTGGCCGCCTCCCGGGTCAGCCCTTTCTTTTCCTTCTCTTTGGGTATGAAGCTCCAGGGAGCCATAGGGGCTCCCCACAGAAAACCAGCATTGAATGTAATGAAACGCCATTTTCTGGGTGAGCCCCGGAGGCTCCCTGGCAACCCTCCCTCCCACCGGTCGGCGGTTTTTTCGCGTTGGTTGAAGCTTAGCTTCCGAAGTGAAGCTTGGTACCCGGCGCGTTAGGTCCGGTGCTCCCCCCTTCCCTTCTCGGGGCGGGGAGGGCTGCGCGGACGATCAGCGCGGCAGTAAAGTGTGATGTTTGCTTGTTTCCTTGGGATTGTAGGGAGTTTCTACCTCTGTTCGTTTTTTTGTTTTAATTTTTTACTATGTGGGGTTTGTTTTCTTATGCCTACCTTTCTGGGTGCCTGACCCCGGTCGATGGCAGATAAGGAAAACCCCAACCACAAAGGGGTTTTCCAGGGCCATTGCTCCCTGAAACCTCTCTGAAGGGGCCAGGTTCTGGCGCTGGTCCCTGGTAGGTCTGAACTCCTGAGCTAATGTCCTGGTCTAATATAACACACATTAGCCCGATAAGCTCCAGGGAGCCTCCGGGGCTCACCCAGAAAATGGCGTTTCATTACATTCAACGCTGGTTTTTTGTTTCTTGGGAAGGGTAGGTTGGGCAGACTTGAACATGGGAGGTGGTCTGTTCTTGGGATGTGACTGAGCATTTTGTATAAATCGATGTGTTCGATGAAAGGATTGAGGTACTGGGTAAGACTGACTAATGAGCCTTAAAAATTAGGTTTGCTTGGCTCTTCCCTCTATTGTTTAAAACATTATAAGTTTTCAAGTGACTTTGGTGGTGGCATTAACTGCAGAGCTATTAGACTTTAGGTTACAACAGGGTCTGGCACCTGATTAAAATATGGTGGTCTGCCTATTACATTTTGGCTATTGTTACAGTATTTTTTATTTCTATGCCAGTTACTCCTTGGATGATGATAATAATAGTTGCTACTACTTGCTGCTGTGTAGGGCTGCATATATTGAATGCTAAGATCTCATACATACTAAATTTAAATTTAGCATACTAAAACTATTTTGCTTTTAATCCCGACTGCAAGTGCATGCAGCATCACCAATGTGCATATGACAGACGCTTCACAAAGCTGTCGGATTCCAGCAGAGAAAATATGGGAGCAAGCGTACAGGGCCTGGGAGCACGGTCGAGAAAGAGTCCTTGATGGTCTCCTCTCAGACTAGCCTCGCCAGGTCCTGATACACGTTGGTTGTCGGAATCTCCTCAATGCTTGAAATGCTTTAAGGGACTCCTAGGATCCTCTATCACATTTATAGATTAGTGAATAATAGGCAACTCGGTATTGAAGACACCTGGGGCTTAAGGCTTAAGTAATTGCTGGCAGTATTCAGAAATGATTCAACCTAAACACTGCATAATGCTTAACAGTAGTTATTTACAAACTTAACCACTAATACAATGGGTACTTGATTTACTCTAGATTGGCATCAGCAATGCTATGGTCACATTAGCGATACTGGTGACGTCTGATTAATCGATTCCAATCCACTCGTGGACAAAACCCAACTTAACACGATTGACAGCCAATCACTAACACGGCATACCTAAAGTGCCGATGTGCAAAGGGTCACGGGATTTCCAAAAAGGATACTCGGGTAATAATCATGCACAATAATCAACAATGGGACAGACAATAATCATGCACAACTTATGTTACACAATAACTAAATGTGTGGTATATGTGAAGCTCACATTCACAGACGAGTGTAATGTTGTGATACAGCCCGTCCTCCAAAAATGGGGAGGTAAATGTAAGAGCCCCATAAGTACAATTATGTACTATGTATGGAAGTCAGGAATTGTACTTACTTACACTTAGTATTAAATCGTACTGTCAAATATATTGTGAATATTTGAGTTTACCTGAAAAGCTGAATAAAAAACCACAACCTCACCTAACCGTCTTAGTTTTTGAAGATAAGCATTTTATTGCTTCTTAATTACAATTACTATTTAACCTATAGCTATATTGATATTACAGTTTTATAAAACAAATAAAACAAAACTAAAATATTTCAGTAAATTGTAAAGTAACTCAGGATATTTTCAAATTTTGTATAAAATCTCTATTGTACTGGTATAATAAAACTGAAAATGAAATTGCTGATATTTAAAACTTGTGTATAGCAAACTGAACTTCATTCTAAAATTCTGAGTGTCTTAACAGAAAACGAGGAGAATTAAATTCCGCGCGTTCCGCGAGCGCTTTGTCATGGGTTCGTATCCTGGCCGGGGAGGATTTACTCGGCGCAAATCCTTAACTGTAGCCTCTGTTTAACTCAACAGTAAAATGGGTACTTGGTTGTAACAACAATTCTTCGTGGGGGTTGTATTCCAGGGACCTGCCCGAAACGCTACGCGTACTAGTGGCTGTACAAGAGTTTAGTTTAGTTCATTTATTATGCACCCCATACCCATCTTGTGGGCAGTAGTGGAAAGGGTTACAGAGGCACATAATGGGCTCAGGGACTAAATCCCACAATTCATTTAGCTAAGCAAGTTACAATCTTGATGAGCTAGTTACAAAATTCAATATTGTATTGAATATTGGCTGTACAAGAATGTAACAACTCTTGTATATATCTAAAAAAAAATGCAAAAAATAAATAAAAAAATGGGGAGGTAAATGTAACAGCCCCATAAATGCAATTATGTACTATGTATGATAGTCATGAAATGTACTTATTACACTTAGTATTAAAACGTACTGTCAATTTGGAGGATGGGTTGTGTGATACCCCACAGATAAACACACACATGCCATCAGGTGTCTCGGTCTCCACCTATACCTGTGTCAGGTGTGGAGACGGTGAGAACTGTGGTTGACCACTAAGATCTACACACAGAAAGACACTTAATAGAGAAACAAGATCTTGTACTTACAGGTAAGCTACCTCTCATATTCACTCACTCATGCTCATTCATGCAAGACCTCGTAGATGGCCTGACAGCTGGTCTCGCTCGTTATGACGTAAGAACACTACAGGATGACAGGCTTTCCCGACACTACCTTACGTGACATGGCGGGGTACTCGCAGGAGGGCATGCTGAATGTCTATAACAGACACAAATGCCTCTGATTGCACTGGCATGTAAGTAAGAGTGTTACAAGTAGTGACATCACGTAGTACAGTAGTACAGTGAGCAGAACAAGTGGCAGCTGACAACGGCTGGCTACGTGCTCTGGACTGAGTGGCAGCAGCAGCTACGGTTATATTGTACCATGCAGGTACACTGTAGTAAAGTCACACACAGATTACTTAGGCGGCGGAAGTTAGTTCGCTCTAGACCACTGAGTTACTCACAGACCATCTCGATCTCACAGATGTCGCCTGATACCTGTCTGTTTCACTCTGGTGATTCACAAACTTCTGTCACTCTCAAAAGATCCTAAACAATATAGTCATGGACACGATTCTGGCCGAGTTCTGGTATATTAAGCAGAACACAGAGTTTAACTTGACAGTGAGGGACAGGTGGTGTGTTCTACTGGCTGATAGATTAGTATCACACGTCTACCACGTACAACGTCCCCAACAAGAATAATGTTGCAAGGGTTTGCACACTTCCTCAGGGCACATCCTACAGGCCTACAAACTGACCAATGGTGTTGAAAAGCAGGTGCCGGAACCAATGATATTGATCTTTACATAATGGGTAGAAGAGTAACGTCACGACTATGTCACTGTTCTTCATAACGACAGTTGAGGCTGACCCCAGAGATCATGCTTATCTCTTGCCTCTCTGGCGTCCCCTGCTCTTTCCATGCCTGCACCTTCAAGCTGTGTACTTCCTGACTCACATTTGCTATGGTGCAATTGCTTAATTTTCCTTTATCTACTTTCTGCCTAGACATACAGTGGCCTCCGTATGATTGACGTATTCCTGAATATGTGGGCATCCTAATGACATTCCCCATGATAGTTTTCCATCCAGGGGTAAGAGAGATAGGATTTGTGCACTGTGCACTGCAATGAGCCATTCAAGTCAGCTGTTGGAGAATCTTGAGAGACCATATTCTCACAGTATTATTCATTATAATATGTGCTTATCATAGCTTTTATTTGATTTGCAAGTACTGTACAGTCATAGATAATGCATATAATTAAATTATAATTAAATATTACTACTTTATTTGAGAATGCTAATAAAAACAAAGGATATTCATAGAATACTGATGTGATTCTTTTTATTACTAGGTGTTCTCCACGGAGACTTCAATGAACAAAACATTATTGTAAATGCAAAGCCTTGTGAACCCATCACCTTCCATATTGATGGTCTTCTTGACTTTGGAGACATGCAATACTCATGTTATTTATTTGAGATTGCCATTGGTATCATGTACCAAATGGTTGATGTCAAATGCATGCCACCAAGTGATGCAGGAGGATATATGTTGGCTGGTTATCTTACACAGAGAAGTCTGTCTGAGACTGAATGGAATATTTTGAAGGTAAGCTATCTTGTCAGTACTTTCATGCTTTTGTATAAATGTATTCTTACCATGAACTTACATCCATCTTAAATTAAAACACACCACCATCATGGTAAAAGGCTTTTACCTGAATTTACCTGAACCCGCATCCAACAGCCTGGTTGATCAGTCCAGCAACCAGGAGGCCTGGTCGACGACCGGGCCGCGGGGACGCTAAGCCCCGGAAGCACCTCAAGGTAACCTCAAGGTAACCTCAAGGCAAGGCTACCACCATGAGGACAGGAAGCCAGTGGTTTGTCAAAGGTCCTGCCATGTACAAAGATAATTTTATCCAGCTGGATCTTGAATTGAAGCAATGTTTCGACAATTGAAAATCCTCCTCTGTCCTACATTGTGGCTTGTTGAGCTTGAAGCCAATGCTCCATGTATGTGTTACATCTAACCTTTTAAAGTAGTGGTCTGGATTAGTATCCTCCAAATTGTTAAGTAATTTAAAAGTGTCATTGAGATCAGCCTTGTCATGCCTAGTTTTTAATGTTGTTAACACCTGCTCTGAATCTTCTCCTTGAGAGGACACCTTCTTGTCACGGAAGGTGACAGATATGCATTGGAAACGCCTGCGGAACTCAGACCATGATGGGCCCAGCCTCTTTTGAGTATAAGTCTGTGTCTGCTTATTTGTTGCAGTATGAGGTCTCGGGTTTATCCTGACTGACTGACAACCCTCTCTTTCTTGGGGGTTTGGCAGAGGTTCAGTCGGACCACACACACGAGTGGTCGGGGATAAGTTTCATCTTTCAGGTGTTCCTGGGTGATGCTTCTTGTGCTCCACTCGTGAACTACATGTTTGCTCTGGCACTCCCCAATGATGTGGGAAAGTGGCATGAGCAGCAGTCTGCACTATCCAGGACCATTACTGTGGAGGATCACAGGGCTCATTCACACTTGGCAGCAGTCTTAATGTTTGTATCTTTATGGAGAAGCACTCTGAACAACTCCATGAGGATGTAGCCTCACTGGGTTTTGCTCCAGGTGTGGACGCCTTCGCAGACTTTCTCAAGATGCAAGCCCCTCTCCTTTGGGAAGCGGTGGCAGCATTTTATTCGACCCACCTTGCATGACAACAGGCCATGTTGGCTCATTCACACGATTCGGATTGGTCTCTTACCCTTTTGTCTGCCTTCCCTATTCATCTCTCCTCTTTCCTGAGGATGTTGTTGCACAGGTTTTATCTACAGTGGCTTTCTCTTTGTTGCTCTATTGATCATGTATTGTGTTGTATTGGTTCTGTCCCCATTTAGAGATGGTTGGGTATGATTGGGTATCTTCAGGTAGGTTTGGTTCTTTGACCATTGCACTTCCTGAGGTGGTTTCCTCCTCTGCTCGTGTCACAAACACACATCGCAGAAGCATGGTTCTGGCCATGGTTCTTATCGACTTGCTATCCAGGCTGGTATGTATATCGTTAGACTTTGGCATCAGTCAGTGTGAATGGCGTTCTAGGCCTATCGGGGACCATGGCCAGAACCTGGCCCTCCTCAGAGAGGCACGAGGAGCAATGGCCTATCGAAATGCACATGTGATTTGGAGTATTCTATATCTGCCATCGACCAGGACAGGGGCCCAGAATGGTAAGCGCCTCAAAACAAGCCCCTATTCTGGTTAAAACGACTAAAATAGACAAACTAGTTAACAGAACTCCCCAAATGAAAACGAGCAAACAAGCATGGCATCACACGAGTCGTGCCACATGTCTGCGCAGCTTTCCCCTCCCCGGAAAGTGGAAGGGGGAGCTCCCAGACCCCTATGCTAGCGATCCACCCACCAATTCTTCGGTTGATGTGCTTGGCCATGGTCGTGTGGCTCCAGACTCTGGGGGTCCCTAGGTGGGTTCTTTCCGGAGGGGTCGTGCCAGGGCTCGGGGGTTCTGCTCGTCAGGGTACGCCACAGGTGCCAGTTTCAGAACCGGCACCGCCTTCAGAACTGTCTGCGGGGTGTTCGCTCTGTGCGCTGGTCGGGTTCTCTTAAGGGGTGTTGGCCCTTTGGTGGTTCACTTCATTAACGGGGTATTGGGGAGGTAGAGGCTTGCTCTGTTCACTCACACCTGGTCTCATGATTCGTGGGCTTTTCGGGTCGTTTATTGTAGTCTGCGGTGATGTTGGGTGGCTTCTCCAACCTCTTATCACGATGGCCCCATGGTGGCCATGCCAGCCCTGAACCCCCACTGGCGGGGCAGGCCTCTTTTCCTGTGCTCTGTCGGGTCATCTTAGAGTGGGTGCGCTTGAGCGTGGTCGAAACGATGCCATCTCTCAGGTGGGTTTCCTGCCTGTTTCCAGTTCCGAAATGGGATTGTGCGGCATTGTGGTTCATTCTGGATTTGTCCCATCTGATCCCCTGGGTTTCTTGCCCCTCCTTTCGGATGACCACTCTGTCCCGGGTTCGGCTTCTGTTGGAGCTGGGCGCTAGGATGGTGACCCTGGACCTCAAGGACACTTATTGGCACGTCCTGATTCATCTGGGGTTCAGGGACTGGCTCGGTTTTGTTGTGGGGTGTCAGAGTTGCCGCTTTCCTTGTCTCCCTCTCAGGTTGAACCTGGCACCTCGCATGTTCACACGCTTTTCCAGCCATAGTGGCCCATCTGCATCTTTTAGGTGTTCGGGTGTTGGCTTACCTCAACGACTGCCTGGTCTGGGCTCCCAGTTGGTCCGCTTGTCTGCTTGTCAGGGGTTTGGTGCTTTCCCAGCTAGCCGGTTTCAGGTTCCTGGTGAACTGGCGGAAGTCCCATCTGGTCCCCATCCCAGGTTCGCAACTGGCCGGGTCTTGTGTGTGACTCTCTGACTGCTTCCTTGTCTCTCCGTCCGGAGTCTCTCCATCGGCTGCGGTCCCACATGTGCTTGTTTCTGGGGGGCTCCCAAGTCACCCGGCAGTTGCTTGAGAGTTTGTGCGAGAGCCTGAACTTTTTGATTATGGTCTACCCGCCGGGTTGGGTTTGGCTTCGTCGGCTGTTCTTGACGATGACAAAATGTAACATAAGGCATGACGACAAAATGTCCTACCTAATATTTTGAATGTGATCACAAACAAAAAGGGTAAAATGGACTAATTATTTTCCAATACTGGTGTCTGTAAAATGATGAAGCTGTTATGGCCTTCTAGCGTCCGTATCAGCACGGATGACACATTGATGAGGCGGTAATTCAACAGATTTCCAGACACTATCTCTGAGAAGAATGGCGCTCCTCTTTGAGAGTTCTTTCCTTTCCACTTGCTGGTACATGCACAATAGCATGGAGTGTGGGAACGGAGTAAAAATCTATAATTTGCTCAACTATCCGAGATAATAGAGACAAGATTTATCATAAAGGAGATAACATCAATTAAATTCTCGCTATGTAAAAATTAATATGGAACGAAGTTCAGATAGACGAAAATGCATAAGGGAAAATTCATTCCTCCATGAATGCCCTGTAATAACAGTTTGTAACTGTTAATAAATAAATAAATAATGTATAAAGTGATCTCAGCAATAATGCTATATTGCTTGATCAATGGTGAATGTATTATCAGCTAATAATTCTTGTTAAAGAATGCTGAAATAAAGGAGAATTTAACTCTGTTCGTGTAAATGTAGATTCTTTTCCCCCAGTCGTGTGGGCTGACACAACACGGCCATAAATACTGGGAAACTTTTAGTATACTTACTACTCGGTATAATATGAATTAATGTTATTACACTACTGGTTAGTAGTATTAGTAAAATATAATGGTTAGTACAAGAATGGCTTCTTAAAGTACTAAGTGTTAATAATTAAGTATTAGATGATTATGGCACCTAGTACAGGAAATACAAGCTATTGCACTAGGGATTAGTAATTAAGTGTTGGAAATTTTCAACACCACTTGTGGGCTTCGTCTTGGTGGCAGTATGATGTTTCCTAGCAGTCCTTTCGTTTCTCTCTGTCTCTTCATCGCTTTCTGTTCAGATCATTTTATCCTTTCTCTCCTGGCTATTTCAGGACTGTCATCTTATGCCAAATACTGTCACCTCGTATCGTGCGCCATTGGGAGAGCCGCTGCAGCTTACTTTCGGTATTGATGTTACGTTGGCACCGTTTCACAAGCTGTCTCAAGCTTTGTTTCACCTCCAGCCTGCTCATGCGCCACCTGAGCAGTCCTGGTCTTTGGACAGAGTGCTCTCGTATTTGTCTTCGCCTCAGTTTGTGGTGGCCCCTTCGGTTCAGGATTGTTTTTCCAACGCTCTTTTCTTGTTGGCCTTGGCCTCTGGGAGTCAGGTTGGGGAGCTTCATGCTCTCCTCCGATTCAGGGGTTTTTACTCTTTTGGTGATGGCGATAGGCTTGTTTGTTTGCAGCCGTCTCCTTTTCTGGCTAAGAATAAGACTGCTTGAATGCTTTTCAGAGGAGTCCTAGGGGATTGATGCTTGGTTTGTCAAGCCGGGAGGTGCATCATGTGTTGTGTCCGGTTGCGGCTCTCCGCCGTTATTTGTGCGCTATGGCCTCTGTGGCCAGGGATGCACTTTGGATTGATCCGGTCTTCCTTCTTCCCTGTTCATGGATTCGGGTCTCTCAGGTCGTCCACAGGGTTATTCGGTCCAATCAGCCTGCAGTCTATCCCCATGCTCATGACGTTCGTAAGCTTGCTGCGCTTGCTGCCGTCTTTGGTAACACGTCCTGAGCTGACATTCGGGCGTGGGGTTTTTGGCGGTCAAACAGGGTCCTGACTGTACACTACCTCGTTAATGTTCCTGGGCCTAGTAGGACCTGTGTCGCTTTGGGTTGGCGGTTGTAGCCTGTTGTCTCGACTTCGAGTTGAGGTGCAAGCACCGACTGCCTCCCTGGTAAGTCTATATAGTTTTTATCTTTGGTGAAGGAGCTCCGGTTCGTTTCTCGCAGCCTGCGGTGATGTTGGGTGGCTCCTCCTTCTGGGGGTTCGGGGCTGGCAGGGCAGGCCTCTTCTGTGAAGGGGCTCCCCCCCCCCCCAGAAAACCAGCATTGAATGTAATGAAATGCCATTTTCTGGATGAGTCCCAGAAGCTCCCCGGCAACCCTCCCTCCCTCCGGTCGGTGTTTTTTTCCGTGTTTTTGACATTCCAGTCTCAGAACTGGTGGGGGTGGATCACTGCCAAGGGGGTCTGGGGCTCCCTCTTCCCCCTCCCGGGGAGGGGGGAGCTGCGCAGACATGCGGCGCGGCTCATGTGTCATCATGCTCGTTTGCTCGTTTTTCTTTTGGGGAGTTCTGTCCACTCGTTTGTTGATTTTTGTTGTTAACCAGAATAGGGGTTTGTTTTGTGGCGCTTACCTTTCTGGGTGCCTGTCCCGGTCGATGGTAGATATAGAATGCTCCAAATCACATGTGCATTTCTATAGGCCATTGCTCCTCGTACCTTTCTGAGGGGGGCCAGGTTCTGGCCATGGACCCCGGTAGGCCTAGAACTCCATTCACACTGATGCCAAAGTATAATGATATACATATCAGCCGTTTCCTGTAGCCTAAGGTGGAGCTGGTAAGTCCCTCCCCCTTTCTTGGGGTCAGGCCTTGTAGGTCAGGCGTCCTTTTCACTGCTTTGGGTCATTGTGGGTTAGTTTATTGAAAATATTTATTATAATCCATTGTCACACACCTCCCCAATTTCCTAATCAGAATCTCCTTAAAGTCTTCTCTATTCTTACTCTATGCAAACTTCCATTTACCCTGAGTTAAATTTGTTATCACATATCTACAATAACCAGCACATTGATCATCACCATTGCAGTTACTACACTGCAAACCTTGCAAAAAACAAACTCCAAAATAACATTAACCTTTCAGTATTCAAGCAAAATGTCAGATCACTTGGTACACATTTTGATGACATCACTGCACTACTTGAAGCACTGGGCTATAAACTATCTTTCATTATCTTAAGAGAAACACGACTAAGTAAAGACCTTACTCAACTTTACAACTTAGCCGAATATAAAGCCACTCAGAACTGCAGGCCTGACAAACAAGGAGATGGTACATCTATCTATTATCAAGATAACTTTAATTGCACAAGTGTTATTAGCAATAGAGATGACTGCTGTCAATATACCATTACTCAGTTCTCGGTCAAATCCCTTAAATCGTCAATAACTATTGGAGCTATTTATAGATTTCCCAGTACTGTACTAATACAACTACATTCTCGGATAATATAAGGAACCTAATCATAAACAACAAAGTCAACAAAAATCACATCATTGTAGGAGGCGGCTTCAACAGTGACCTCTGTCAACAAAATAGCCCCTAAGTAGAATACTTCCTAAATAGCACGAACTCCTGTATGCTATTTCCCACAATCACCAAGCCCATATGAATTACTCAAACATCTGCTACAACCCTGGATCACATATGGACTACTATAACAGCCCCCCCCCTCCCCTTGTCGCTGGTATAATCACTGACAGAACAACCGATCACTATTCTACCTTCCTCTCAGCAAACATGGACATATTACCCTTGGTTACCAATTAACTTAGCTTTAGACTACAAAGCAAACCAGCAATAAGGAACCTCAAAAATGCACTTCACAATATAAACTGGGAACCTGAACTCAACAATACACAGGATATAAATTCAATAGCCAACATCTTTCTCTCCAAAACTCTAAGCCTCAGCAACACACACTGTCCTCTCCTCATTAAGCAAATAACTACCAAAAGATTAAACAACCCCTGGGTCACAAGTGGCATACTTAAAGCAATTAACAAGAAACACGAATGTGAAAAAAACATAGGATTGGTCTAATTACAAAAGAAGAAGTTAAGAGATACACATCAATATTTACCAATATAATACGAAGAGCCAAAACTTCCTTTTCTGGGTGAGTCCCGGAGGCTCCCCGGAGCTATCCAGGCTGAATGGATATGTATAACTTTCTGGCATCAGTCAAAGTGCTAGGAGTTCTTGCCTACCGGGGACCACGAGCCAGAACCTGGCCCCCTCAGAGACGCATGAGGAGCAATGGCCTATAGAAACCCCCTTGTGATTGGGAGCATTCTATGTCTGCCATCGACCGAGACAGGCACCCAGAAAGGTAGGCGCCCCAAAACAAATCCCTATTCTGGTGAAATTATTGCTACCGAAAGCCGAACAAGTGAACAGAACTCCCCAAACAAAATTATCAAACTAGCTCCTCGTGCCTCTCTGAGGGGGCCAGGTTCTGGCTCGTGGTCCCCGGTAGGCAAGAACTCCTAGCACTTTGACTGATGCCAGAAAGTTATACATATCCATTCAGCCTGGATAGCTCCGGGGAGCCTCCGGGACTCGCCCAGAAAATGGCGTTTCATTACATTCAACGCTGGTTTTATGAGAATAGATTTAAAGAAACAAAAGGAAATATGAAAAGTACATGGAAAGTGATCTCTAACATCCTAGGGTCTAAACAACAATCACATAACAAGCAGATAAACTCTCAAATAATGTTACTCACTTGCAACAGACTTAGATATTGCAACTGAATTCAATAGCTTCTTTTCATCACTTGGTGATAACCTTGTCAGAAAAATCCCAGAGAATCAGACACATGTTACTACATATCTCATAGGCAGCTATCCTAACTCTCTACTCCTTTTACTAGTCAGCCTGACAGACATTATATCCATAATTCAATCACTTTAAACCCAAGCTGGGAACATTGATGAAATACCATCTATGATGAGTACGACTTAGTCAAACTAGAAATGCTTTACAAATCAAGGGACCTTGAATGTGGAATGACCTTCCCAATTATGTTAAAGACTGTACCTCTCCCAACCAGTTTAAGATAAAAACTAAGTACTACCTAATTAACTCAATGTAACCTACCTCACCCCCAAAATGTCAACCCATGTCTACTATTTTAAACAATGCTGTTTGTTGACCAAATTGTATTTTTGTTTTTTTTCTGCCATGTTCCCCCCCCCCCCTTTTCATTTTGTTTTCTTATTTTCTTTAAACACAATTTATACTTTAATCTCAATTAGTATTAAGTTTTAGTCTTAGTGTCTTTCCTTCCTGAAACGCTTTGCGTAATAGTGGCTTTAGGCCTTGTATGTACTAGCTCTATCTATAAATCCATCAACTTTTGTATCTCACCTTGTATGTATGTACTTTACTTTAATAAATTTTGTATTTTTTTTTTTGTTTTGTATTTGTATATATAAGAGTGCTGCCCCTGCTCTTGCACTACCCATAGCTCTGCTATTCAACAAATCTCAGGAGTGTCATACTTTTCCTGATATCTTTTAAAAAATCAAGCCAGTTCATAAATTAGGCGAGACAGCTGACGTAACTGTCAGCTGTCTGTTACAGACCAGTAGCAATTCTACCTATACTTTCAAAAATATTTTTAAAATGATTTACAAACAGCTCTATTCCTACTTTGTAAAACTCAACATATTAAGTCCCTGCTAGTTTGGCTTCCATTCCCAAAAGAGTACCAATGATGCCATTATTATTCTGTTTTATATAATCTACAGAGTCCTTGACAAAAATGAGTTCCCAATTGGCCTCTTCATTGACCTGAAAAAGTCCTTTGATACTGTAAACCATAACTACCTCTTAGTTAAACTTCACCACTATGGTATTTGAGGCCTTGCTTTGGACTATATTCGTTCCTCTCTTAGTGACACCAATATGTAGCCATCAATAGCCTAACCTTCCCCACTATATCATTGACAGTGAAGGTTCCACAGGGCAGAATCTTGGGACCTCTCCTATTTCTTATATACATCAATGATTTGCCAAATGTTTCTAACATACTTAAACCTATACTATTTGCTGACGATACTACCTTTGTCTATTCTGACCTCACTCCCCCCTACACTCTAAATAATATTGTCAACAGTGAATTAAAAACGTCCACTTGTGGATGTCAACTAACAAACTTACGCTAAACACAGAAAAAACTTTCTACACTTTAGTTGGTAGTAAATCATCAAATCAGATTCAACTTCAAATAGACAATGTTAACATTACTAATAACAATGAGGGGAAAGTTCCTTGGCCTATACATAAACAAGGGACTGAATTTCAGCACCCACATACACATAGCCAAAAAAAAAGTCTCAAGAATGGTCGGTATACTGTACTGTACTTTCTAAAATCAGATATTTTGTTCCTCACTCTGCTCTCCTGTCATTATACTATATATTAATCTATCCCTATCTAACATACAGTGTCTGTGCATTGGGTTCAACCACTGCAAATTACCTCAAGTATATCATCTCCTCAGCAAAAATCTGGTATCAGGACTACAACAAACTCTGTCTTCAGACAACACACAGCTCCTCTATTTAAGTCCCTTAACATGATAAACATACATTCACTCCACACATTCTCATGTGCTATCTACATGTACAAAACCGTGTTCCTAAATGCTGCTCTTGATCTGAAACTTTTCCTTGATAAGTGTAATAGAAACCATGAGCACCACACCAGAAATAAATACCTCTTTAATATCCCCAGAGTCAGACTAAATCTGTGCAAACACTCCATGCAAATAAAAGGGCCCAGTCTTTGGAACTCACTTCCTGATAAATTAAAAAATTGTCCAACCCATGGCCTGTTTAAAAGTAAAACCAAAAAATACCTCATTTCATCCTCATAGTTACCTACCCTGTGCTTCAAATTCACACTGTATCTTGTATTACCCACTTTCCCAATATTAGAACTTAAAACATATATCCTTACCAGTGTAATCACCTCTGTCAACTTATGTTGTAGTTATTTGTTGATATAAAAACATTGCTACAATGTACTCTTTCATCTTACCTGATATATTAGATTAAGGACCTGCCTGAAACACTATGCATGTTAGTGGCTTTGCATGAATGTAAAAATACCAATCTTATGTAATCTCACCAACCCATTGTACCTTCTTGCAAATAAATTATTATTATTATAGTTGGACTTGGGTTTGGGCGAGGTGACTCCGTCCCTTTGGTGGGTATCTTGGCTGTTCCCGGCCCAGAAGCAGGACTTGGCAGACCTCTACTACATCTTTGATCTATTGTGATTGAACTACTTCATTCACTTCAGTTCTGCATCTCCAATTTGGCTCAGGTTCTCCTCCTGTTTCAGGCTGGAGCTTGGATGGTGTGGCTCAGGGCATTGTATCAGTTTTTCTGGTTCTGCCTTTTTCACCACTCCTGGGACCAGCAGTCCCACCTACCCTACAGAGACTCTTGCTTTACTGTCTTCCTCTTCAAACACTTTGAAGTTCAGTTTCATGGTGCCATCTTCCCATGTTGCTTGATGTTTCACAGATACCTCATCTCTGGGTTGAAGCTTCTGGGACCAGCGCTCACCTGGCTGCCCAGGGTTAATGACCAAGCCCATTTCTTTAGGCACATAGCACAGTGTGTGAGTTTATGGCTGTATGGCATATCCTAAGGAAAATTCTGCTTCCTCCAGGCTCCTTGCTCCAGCTTCACTCCAACTGCTTCCCCTGTGGTTCATCTCCTTTTACTATTCCAAGGGATAGGGGCTGCCTCAGTTCATTGTCCTATGGATTGTTCCAGTCCATTGACCTATGGAGTCGGACACTTCAGTTAGCTTTGATTCTCCACGAGATTCACATGTGGGATGTGTCCAACATCCATGCAGATGGATTATCTCGCTTCTGTCCCTTTTCCATAAAGTGGACCATTCACGATGCTGCCTTCCGTTTACTCAGCAAGACATTCAATCACCCCGAGCTAGACCTCTTAATGTTGGTTTGGAACTGGCACCTTCCCGCCTATGTGGCTCCATATCCCAATCATGAAACTCTCACGGTGGATGCCTTTCAACTGGAGTGGTTGAGGTGGAGGTGCATAATTGTGCAGTGTAGATTATGTGTAGAATTCCAGGGAGGTGGGAATTCCAGGGTATTTAACCAACCAGGTATCACACCTCTCCAGGCAATGAGACAGTGAGGGATCCCTCGCGTTTTTCATCAAGCCCTGTTATATGGGAGAACTCGGTACTAATGCTTAATGCACAGACTTGCTTATAAACCACAAGTTTGAGGTATAGAACTTTTAGACACCCACACCCACCAGGGGACTCGAACACTGGCCATCAAGATGGCAGGTACGCACTTGTATCCACTACACCATACTTCAGAGCCCTAAAAGAGGTGGGAGTTCCAGGGTATTTAACCAACCAGACATCCCATCCTCTCCAGGCAATGAGACAGTGAGGGATCTCTCGCGCTTTTCATCAAGCCCTGTTATATGGGAGAACTCGGTGCCCATACTTAATGCACAGACTTGCTTATTAACCACGATTTGTGGGGCTTTTCGGTCGTGTCATCTGACCTGCATTGGGCGACTCGTCCTCCTTTGGGAGGTTCGGGGCTAACAGGGCAGGTTTCTTCTCCTGCGCTTCGTCAAGTCGTCTTCGAGTGGGTGCGCTTGGGTGTGGTCGAAACGACTACGTCCCTCAGGTGGGTTTCCCGTCTGTTTCCAGTACTGAAACGGGACTGTGCAGATCTGCGGTTCATTCTGGACTTGTCCCGTCTGAACCCCTGGATTCCTTGCCCCTCTTTTCGGATGACTACTCTGTCTCAGGTCTGCTTCCTGTTGGAACCAGGTGCCTGGATGGTGTCCCTGGACCTCAAGGACGTTATTGGCACGTTCCTATTCATCTGGGGTTCAGGGACTGGGTAGGTTTCGTGGTGGGGCATCACGCTCACCATTTTCAATGCCTACCTTTTGGCTTGAATCAGGCACCTCGCGTTTTCACGCGTCTGACCCGGGTTGTGGTGACCCGTCTGTGTCTTCTAGGGATTCGGGTTTTGGCCTACCTCGACGACTGGCTGGTGTGGGCTCCCAGTTGGTCAGCTTGTCTGCTTGCCAGGGATATGGTTCTTTCCCAGCTTGCCAGGTTCGGGTTCCTGGTGAACTGGAGGAAGTCCCATCTGGTTCCGTCCCAGGTTCGGACCTGGCTGGGTCTTGTTTGGGATTCTCGGACCACTTCCTTGTCTCTCCCTCCAGAGGCATTGTTGTGGCTGTGGGACCGCCGTCGGCTGTTTCTGAGGGGGTCCCGGGTCACTTGGCGGTTGCTCGAGCGGTTGTGCGGGAGTCTAAACTTCGCCGTGCTAGTCTACCCACCTGGTCGGGTTTGGCTTCGGCGTCTGTTTTGGTTCCTTCGGGGGCGTCCCTTTCGCCTCTCGCGATCGTTGGGTTCGTCCTCCGGGGGCCTTGTGTCGGTTGCTGCATCACCGGCTTCCTCTTCGGGGTTTTTGGGGTTCGGTGCCTTGGCGCCTTCCCGAGCCCTCACTCGATGTGTTCACGGACGCGTCATCTCTCGGCTGGGACTTTGTGACCAGTGCTCACCAGGCAGGCCAGGGACGGTGGGGTCCGTCCATCCGCCGGGCTCACAGCACGGTTCGGGAGTTCGCGGCAGTCTGGTTCGCGCTTTGGATGGTTCGGGTCGCTCAGGGAGCGACCATTCGCCTCTATTCGGACTGTTCTCCAGTGATTCATTGCCTGAACCGCTGGGGTTATCTTCGGTCCTTGGCTCTTTGGGGTTGGTCTCTTCGAGTGGTTCGTCTGCTGGATTCTCGGGGTTCGGCTCTCTGTGCGGTTCATGTCCGGGGAGTGTCCAACGTTCTGGCGGACGGTCTGTCACGCTTCCATCCCCTGTCCACGGAGTGGACGGTCGACGATGACTCGTTTCGTTGGATCTGCCAGACGTACGGTCTCCCAGATGTGGACCTCTTCGCGTCGGCATGGTCTCAGCATCTCCCAATCTATGTGACGCCCTTCCCCGACTGCGAGGTGTTCGCTGTGGATGCCTTTCGGCAGGACTGATCGAGGTGAGGTTACCTGTATCTCTTTCCCCCGGTCCAGCTGTTGCTTCGGGTTCTGGTTCAGTTGGAGACATTCCCAGGGAGAGTAGTCCTTGTGGCCCCTTGGTGGCCGGCCCAGCCTTGGTTTCCGATGCTATTGGCTCGGTGCCCGAACCTGGGATGTTTCCTGCGGCTCCGCCTCTTTCAGGATGTCGGCCCGGTCCAGTACAGGGCTGGTTTGATTTTCTCCTTTGCCCTTCGCGTGTGGTCTTTTTGACATGGGTGTATCACCATTTCTGTGGTGATCAGGTGGCTTCGTTGATGGTGTCCCACCTGAGAGCTTCGTCTCGGCGACAGTATGAAGTTTCCTGCCGTTCTTTTCGCCATTTTCTGACTCTTCGTAGGTTGTCTTTTCTTTCGGATCAGGTTGTTTTGTCCTTTAATTCTTGACTTTTTCATGACCGTCATTTGATGCCTAATACTGTCGCCTCGTATCGTGCGGCGCTGGCAGAGCCGCTTAATCCTTCAATTGCGCATTGCATCATATGATGCTTTGCCCGACTTGCAGTAAATTGCGCATCGCATCATATGATGCACGGGCATGCCGAGCATGATTTGAAAGGCCCGCGGGGTAGAGGGGGTCCCCATATGCTGCCCAGGGGCTATAGTAAACAGCCACCATTTTGAAAAAAAATCCAGCTCACGCTACCATCGCTTGGGAGGCCTCAGTTACCCAGCAGCCACCATGTTGAGCGCACGGCCGAATGCTTCCCGGGCACGCCCCACGCAATCACTCACCCAAGAGCAAATAACCAGTGAATTATTTTCCGATGGTGAGGAAAGTGACTTTGATGACTCTTATATTGATAAAGACTACACACAATTGACCAATGTTGATAGCACGGACAGTGAGTATGAGATACAGCCGCCTCCCATGGCGAGGCCTATATGCTCACCCATGCCGCCTCGCCCAGTGTCTACCCCAATTCTCCCTCGGCCACACAGTTCCTGTGATTATTTAGAGTCTGAGGATATTTTCTGTGACGAGTTAGAGGAAGGTGACTCTTTTTCTGGTTTTAGTGAAGTGGAATCAGAACATAGTGTTACCGAGCCTGGTGCCAGTACCAGTGGTGTTACTGGGCGAGATTTTGTCGCGTCAGCAGCGTCTCGGCCAGCCAAGTGCCACCGCATGGAACAACATGTGGCACCAAGAGCCTCATGTTCACGTGCCTCTACCTCACGTGCACGTGCCTCTACCTCACGTGCACGTGCCTCTACCTCATGTGCTCGTGCCTCTACCTCACATGCACGTAGCGGCTGTACTGTGCGTAGACGGGCTTCAGCTCCTGGTCCACGGGGTGCATCACTTCCTCGCCGTAGTGCCTCTGCTGCGTCCTCTGGGACTCGCAGGACACCAGGTGTACTAGTGTGGAGTGATGGTGCTGGTTTTATTCCCTGAATTCCTGCCTTTGACAATAAAGACGTTGGGATTACAGATCTTTTCCCTGATAATGGTGATGATATGAGTGAATGTGATTATTTTACCGCATTCTATGATGAGCTGCTCATGGAATATATTGTACACCAAACGAACCTTCATGCGGCTCATCTCATTAGAAAAGAGATAACAGAATTTTCACACTTGCAACGTTGGAAAAACACCAATATAGGTGAAATGTATGTGTTTCTTGCAATATGTATGTTGAAACACTGTGTCAAACACGCTCTCACAGATTACTGGAGCAAAGATCTGACTATTCCAACACCTTTCTTCGGGAAATATATGTCCAGAGAAAGATTTCAGATACTCCTTAGGTGTGTGCATTTTGCAACTAATGAGGACCAGACTGAGGAGGATAGACTTTGGCGAGTGAGGCACTATATGAATGAGGTGATTGGAAAATTCAGAGATTTTTACGTACCAGCACAGAAGCTGGTGATTGACGAATCCCTTATACTATTCAAAGGACGTGTTTCATTCAAACAGTATATTCCCTCAAAACGAAACAGATTTGGCTTGAAATTCTTTGTACTGTGTGACTGTGAAACAGGATACGTGTTACACATGATTCTGTATTCAGCTAGCGATGTAGACATTCCCGGTAACGACGAACATGGTTTCTCTGGTAGTGTGGTGAAGTCACTGATGGCACCATGGATGAACAAGGGCCACATCCTATACACAGATAATTACTATACAAGTCCATTTCTAGCTAAGTTCTTGATTGAAAATAGAACCGGGTTGGTTGGCACAGTAATGCCACGAAGAAGGGATGCCAGTGTTTGTCGGTGGACTTGCAGTTGGTGAGTGCCAGGTACGGAAATGTGATGAAATTCTCTCAGTACGGTGGAAAGACAAGAGAGAAGTGAACCTGCTGACAACCGTTCATGAGGGTACAATGTTGAATAGGGCAAGGTGCACCGTGTAACGAGAGAACCAGTATATAAGCCAGATTGTGTTCTTGACTACAATATCAACATGCGTTTGATTGATAAGGCTGACATGATGATTGGCACTATCGAGTGTGTGCAGAAAACATTGAGGTGGACGAAAAAGTGTTTTTCCATCTTGTTGACATGAGCATGTTGAACTGCTATAATTTGTACCTGGTGAAAACTGGACGTAAACCTATTTTCCGTTCATTTGCTTTTACACTTGCAACACAGTTATTAGCAAAGTTTGGTCAAGAAGTCCCTGGCATACAAAGACCAATCATGAGCCCAGTGTTGCAGCATGCTGCAACACCCAGGCTCACTCACATGGATGCCTTTCAGCAACACAGACTAAAGAATTTGCCAGCAGGTGGAAAGCGTGCAATAGGCCAACGTGCTTGCCTAGTATGTAAAACAACAAAACGAAGAGAGCAAAAACGTAAAATGGTGCAAACATGGTGTGAAGGGTGTAGAGTTGTCGACTGCTTCAACGACTACCACTCACTCCAAGACTTCTAAATGTGCAATAATAGTGTACATAGTGCGTGCTAGTGTGTACATATAAAATAATGAACATTGTGATTACTGTACATAATATAATGCCATAATGGAAAACGTTTGTGTGCGCATGTGTATACTCGATGTGTGCAACATATATTGTCAATAACTGTCAAGTGACATTATGTGCAACATAATTAGTAACTAATATTGCAAAGAATACACGCGTAAACACTGTAAATAATGACACGAAAATAAATTCGTGGCAACTGTGGCTGCTTGAAGACCGAGCGCGACGCCTCCGGGACGCACCGTACATGAGCGAACATGCAAACTGTGAGTCATCATCCATCTTCTCGGCTCAATTACATCGCTGGTAAGTACAATTGAATTTTATTTTTTATTTTTCCCGTGATCAGGGAACACGACTTAACAGGTTAGGAAGAAAAAAATATTTTTTTTTTTTGTTTTGTTCGTGCCTGTGGGTATCAATCAGTATATAGCCATGCGCCATTTAAGGGTTAAGCTAGCGTTCGGGGTGGACGTCACATCCGCCCTGTTTCGTAAGCTTTTCCCGTGCTATGTTTCACCTCTGGCCTGCTCATGCGCCTCCTGAGTCGTCCTGGTCCTTGGACAAGGTGCTCTCATATCTTTCCTCTCCTCGGTTTGTGGTGGCCCCTTCTGTTCCGGATTGTTTTTGGTGGCATTGGCCTCTGGGGGCCGGGTAGGGGAGCTTCATGTTCTCCTCCGGCACAGGGGTTTCTGCTCTTTTGGTCCTGGGGGGTAGGTTTGTCCGTTTGCAGCCTTCTCCATCTTTTCTGGCGAAGAACGAGACGGCTGCTTTCCGGAGGGATCCGTGGGTCATTGATGCTTGGTTGGTTCGGCCAGGGGTGCATCATGTGTTGTGTCCGATTGCAGCACTTCGCCGTTACCTGCGCGCTTCAGCTGGGGTGGTTGGGGATGCGCTTTGGGTTGATCCGGTTTCCCTCGTTCCCTGATCCAAGGCTCGGGTCTCCCAGGTTGTCCGCAGGGTTATTAAGTCTAGCCAGCCTGTGGTCTATCCTCGCGCCCATGACGTTCGGAAGTTTGCAGTGTTGGCTGCCGTGTTTGGTAACATGTCTTGGGCTCATATTCGGGCGTGTGGATTTTGGAAGTCGAACAGGGTCCTGGCCACCTGTTATTTGGTAAACATCCCTGCTCCTCAGTGTTCTTGTGTTTCTGTGGGTCGCAGGTTGCAGTCAGTTGTCTTAACTTCGCGTTGAGTACGGTAGTTTGTGGCCGGCACCTCCCGGGTAAGTCCCTAATTCCTTCTCTTTGGGTCTGTAGCTCCAGGGAGCCGTAGGGGCTCCCCACAGAAAACCAGCGTTGAATGTAATGAAATGCCATTTTCTGGGTGAGCCCCGGAGGCTCCCTGGCTACTCTCCCTCCCATCCGGTCGGCGGGGTTTTTCGCGTTGGTTGAAGCCTAGTTTCCAAATTGAAGGCAGCCAGCGCAGTGAGGTCCGGGCCCCCCCCCTCCCCCTCCAGGGGAGGGAAGGGCTGAGAGGTGGAATTCCCACCTCTTTTATTGCTCTGAAGTATGGTGTAGTGGATACAAGTATGTACCTGCCATCTTGATGGTCAGTGTTCGAGTCCCCTGGTGGGTGTCTAAAAGTTCTATACCTCAAACTTGTGGTTTATAAGCAAGTCTGTGCATTAAGCATGGGCAACAAGTTCTCCCATATAACAGGGCTTGATGAAAAATGTGAGAGATCCCTCACTGTCTCATTGCCTGGAGAGGATGGGATGTCTGGTTGGTTATGACATGTGTCTGTTTTTCAAATTTGTTAATTTTTTTTATTTTATTTTATTGTTAAGAAATATGGAGCAGCCTACCTGACAAACACTGAACGAACCATTTTGACATTTGTTCTTTTTTCAAATTTTTTTATTTTTTATTTTTTTAATAAACATGGAGCAGCCTACCTGACATACATTGAACAAATCTTTTGCTATAAACAAATGAAAAAATACAAAAAAGTGAACAAATTTGAAAAATGGACAAATGTCACAAAAGTTTGTTCAGTGTATGACAGGTAGGCTGCTCCATTGTTTAAATAATCGAATATCATATTGATGGTTTACAGTGGTGGAATGGATTAATTTTATTTACATTATTTTAAATGGAGAAATTTGTTTCGAAAGACAAGCGTTTCACATGACGAGCTCGGTGCTGGAACGGATTAAATTCATTAATCGAGGCTCCACTGTAGTTACAAAATGTACAATCTAAACCAGGAGGATAGGTCGTATTGTTACATTACATGAACATTTAAAATTCATTAGAGTACAGTAATAAGAGTTTAATGTTGATATTATAATACTGTATCCATAAACCATATTATCTTGAGAACTTTCCAATAACTTCTTAATTTTCAGGAGTGTGTTGCTGCCCGATTTGCTCAGAGTTTAGTCATGGGTGCGTACAGCTACGACCAGGATCCTGGGAATGAGTACCTGCTCATTACAGCTGCTAAAGGCTGGGACATACTCTTTCACTTCTGGAATACACCAAAAGAAGATATTATTAGTCACTGGAAAAAAATTATTAAGTCATACAAAAATAAGAATTAATGTCACTTGTTTATACAGTATCTAAAGTAAACCAAAATTACACTTGCCCCTGCTGCCACTTTTCAGACACTGCCTTGTGCTTTCAGTGACTTAATCTGGGACTGGTTCTTGTATCTACTGGTTATACCTTAATACTTGTACTCAAATAATTATTAAAATTAAGAGTAAGAGCTATGCCCAAAAGGCTGTATAGCACCACAAAGTACTGGAGAGCCATGTATAGATATAAATTAGGTAGTCGAAAAACAATTAATTCATGAAAACTTGGCTTATTAGGCAAATCGGGCCTTGCATAGTAGGCTGAGAAGTGCGTTCTGGCTACTAGGTACGACATATATATATATAATATATGCGAACAAGCCTGAATGGTCCCCAGGACAATATGCAACTGAAAACTCAGTTGCATATTGCAAAAGTTGCACCTCAGTTGCAAACTCAGGTGTGAGTTTTCAGTTATATATAATATATATATAATATATATATTATATATATATTATATATATATATATATATTATATATATATATATATATATATTATATATATATATATATATTATATATATATATATATATTATATTATGCGAACAAGCCTGAATGGTCCCCAGGACATATGCAACTGAAAACTCACACCCCAGAAGTGACTCGAACCCATACTCCCAGAAGCAACGCAACTGGTATGTACAAGACGCCTTAATCCACTTGACCATCACGACCGGACAAAATGAGGTGATAGCCGAGGCTATTTGAACCACCCCACTGCCGGCACTCGGATAGTTATCTTGGGCATAGCATTTTACCAAATCACCTCATTCTTTGGGGCAACACGTGAGGAACACAAATGCGAACAAGAATTTTGTTCGCATTTGTGTTCCTCACGTGTTGCCCCAAAGAATGAGGTGATTTGGTAAAATGCTATGCCCAAGATAACTATCCGAGTGCCGGCGGTGGGGTGGTTCAAATAGCCTCGGCTATCACCTCATTTTGTCCGGTAGTGATGGTCAAGTGGATTAAGGCGTCTTGTACATACCAGTTGCGTTGCTTCTGGGAGTATGGGTTCGAGTCACTTCTGGGGTGTGAGTTTTCAGTTATATATTATATTATATATATATATATATATATATATATATATATATATATATATATATATATATATATATATATATATATATACAGTGGTGCCTCGATTAACGAATTTAATGCGTTCTGGCACTGAGCTTGTCATGTGGAAAACTCGTCCTGCGAAATAACAAAACTGTCGTCGGAGGTGTCCGAGAACCAGCGGGAACGCTCGTTAATTGAACGAAAGCTCGTCAGTTGAGACATATTTTCTGCATGTGGCTTGCTCATTACTCGAAATGCTCGTAACTGGTCCACTCGTCACTCAAGGTTCCACTGTGTGTGTGTGTGTGTGTATGTGTGTGTATATATATATATATATATATATATATATATATATATATATATATATATATATATATATATATATATATATATATATATATAGATATATATATATATAATGAGAGAAAGGATACAAGATTGTGCAAGCCATAAACCCATAAATCACTAAGAACTTTAAATAACCCGGCCAGGCCCCCTCCGTGTCCGGTCCGTTGTTGCCGTGAGGAGGCTTGGTGGGCGGCTGCCATAGTGTGATGCTCCATGGGACAGTCCTCTGTCCTTTTGTGGCCTTATGCTCCTGCTGCTGTCCTAACGAATTCTGCTGGACGGCTTTTCCTTATGTTTAGTTTTTCTCTTCCCCCGCCCCCTCTTCTCCTTTCCAATTGTCATTTCCTGCCGACCTTTTGCCTGTTTTTATTATTCTTTCGGCCTTCTTTTGGTTTGACGTTCGAGTGTTTGAGGAGGCATACTCTTGCACCTGTAGAACTGTAGTACCCAACGTCTCGAGCGAGGGGGACCCTTTTATTGTCAATCCTCCTCTTGTCACTGAAAGGAGGATCCTTTCAGTGACGAAAGGAGGATCCTTTCAGTGACGAAAGGAGGATTGATCCTCAGTTGTTCCCTCCTCCCCCTCCTCGGACCCTGCTCGTCCGCCTTTGGTCTGGCCTCCTGCTCCCTTCTCTCCATCCTTACTCAGTTTACCCATGCCCCCTAACCCTGACTTCGCTGATCCTGATCCTGTTCTTCTTTAACGTGCTGTGTTCCTTTTTCCCCTTTGTTTCTTCATTGTCCTCTGTTGCTGTCCTTTCTCTTCTTGTCAATGCCTATTCTTCAATGGAATATTCATGGATATTATGCTAATTTCCATGAACTCCAACTTCTGATTTTGCGGTTTTCGCCCCCATTGTGTCTGCCTCCAGGAACCGATGCTTGGTGCTCATCCTGGTCGCTTCCGTGGCTATTCCTTTCTCTCCTCCCACCCCCCCACCCCCTTCCTTGGCTTTTGCTGGGGCCCGTTCCTTCCCTGCTCTCGATTTGTTCTAATGTTCCCTTCGTCCCCCTACTTTTTCCGTCGCCTCTCCAATGTTCTGCTGCACGTGTCTTTGTGTGTAATTAGTACACGGTTTGTTCCATTTACCTTTCCCCAAATGTTCCACTTTCTCTTCCCAATCTAAAATACCTATTGAACTCCTTGCCAGTGCCTGTGCTCCTGCTGGGTGATTTCAATTGTCGACATACCCTCTGGGGGTGATGTTCTGACAAACACCCGGGGTCGCCTTCTCGAACCGTTCATCCTCTCTTCCTCCCTGTCTCTTCTGAATTCTGGTGAGCCCACTCATTTGGACTCTTGGACTCGCACCCTTTCCTGTCTTGATCTTTCTCTCTGCTCGTCGTCTTTTTACTTGGATTTCACATGGAGAGTTCTTGATGACCTCCATGGCAGTGACCATTTCCTCATTCATGTTACCTTTTTCTCTTTTCACACTCCCCTCTCCTTCCCTAGGTGGCAGTTTTCTAAGGCAGACTGGAAGACCGTGCTGCTCTCTCTGACCTCTCCATTCTGCCTCTCCCTCATGCCCTCCTCCTTTTTCATGACACCATCTTCAACGCTGCCCTCTGCTCTATTCCTCGCTCTTCCTCTCGAGGACCACAGAAGTGCATTCCCTAGTGGAATATGGACTGTGCTCGGGCTGTCCGCTGTAAGTGTGCAGCCTGGAAGAGATATTGCCGCCGGCAGACAGCTGATTCTTTTCCTTTGTTTCGGAAGGCGAGTGCGGTGGCCTGTAGGGCCATCTGTGCGGCTAAGCGTGAATGTTGGAAGTCTTATGTTTCCACCATTACTTCCGAAACTCCTCTGCCGCAGATCTGGAAGCGTATTCGCAAGATAGCGGGTAAGTTCGTTCCCGATGTCTCGCCGGTCCTTTACCTTCGTACTTATGTGTAACAGACGTGTTGCAGGTCGCAACGAAACTGGGTTCCCACTTTTCTTCTGTTTGCTCTGGTTCTCATCTTTCTCAATCTTTCCTTCATAAACCTGTCCTTGAATCTCGTCCTTTATATTTCTGCACTCAATTACCGGGCCTGGGAGTAAGGTTGAGTTAGAATCCTTGAGGGTCTTTTCTCAGACTAGCCTCACCTGGTCCTGATCCACGTTGGACGTTGGAATCTCCTCAATGCTTGAAACACTTTAAGGGACTCCTAGGGTCCCTCATCACATTTATTGATTTGTGAATAGTAGGCAACTCTGTGTTGAAGACATCTGGAGCTGAAGGCTTGAGTAAATAGTTGGCAGTATTCAGAATTGGTTCAACGGAAACACCGCATAAAGCTTAACAGTAGTTTATTTACAAACTTAACCACCAAAACAAAGGGTGCTTGATTTACTTTAGATTGGCATCAGAAAGGCTATGGTTACATTAGCGAGACTCTTGACGTCTGACTAATCAATTCTGATCCACTCGTGGAGATGCACCTAACTTAACACAATTGACAGGCAATCATTAACACGGCAAACCTAACTGCCGGTATGCAAAGGGATCACAGGAGTTCCAACCGGATACTCGGGTAATGATCATGCACAATAAATCAACAGTGGCACTGTCAATGGGAGAGGCAATAATCATGCACAATAATTATGTCACACAGTAACTAAAGGTGTGGTGTATGTGAAACTCCCATTCACAGACAAGTGTAATGTCGTGATACCACACAGATAAACACGCATACACCGTCGGGTGTCTTGGTCTCCACCTATACCTGTGTCAGGTGAGAAGGTATTGTCAGGTATTGAGAAGGTGAGAACTGAAACATTAAGAAGAATGAGTCTATACCCTTAGGGAGATCGTTTACATGTATCAGAAACAGGATGGGTCCAAGTACAGAGCCCTGTGGCATGGCTGTAGTGTCTTTTGAGAGTAGGAACTAGATTCGTTTAGTGTCTTTGTTGCTGGTGAATATCGATGGTACTGAAGAAGATCCAACGTATATACAGTGTGTTTGTTACTGACCCAGTACTGGAGTTAGACTGATGATGCTCATGTTTATTGTTGTTTTAGATTCAGCTACTCAGAACAGAAAGTTCCAAGTAGCACGGGCTATGGTGAGCCCGTAATGACGATGCTTTGTTCTTAACGGCATATATTTCATGCTTTACCTGACTTGCCAAGTTGACCATGATATAGCAGGTTACTTTTCAGTTGTCCTAAGTGATTCCCAGAACCCTTGGGGAGAAATATCAGCTGTACAGTAACTAGTTCACATAGGATTAGTGTTGAACGTTTTGCAATGTGGAATTCTTGGGAATAAGTTATAATAATTCTTTGTATCTGGGGTCAGGCAGGTTATATGGAATTAAGAGGCACATCTAATTGCCTGCAATAACACGTCTGAGAATATTGGAGCAACTATTACTTTTAATAATATAATTGCTACAGGGGGTTCCCTAAGTGGGATTTTCTAGGTGCTGGCAATTTTATAGTACTGTACCTGTATTATATTGATGCTTTATAAGTACTGTATGCATATCTGATTAACTGGTATAAAGAGAAGATAGTGCTGTGAAATGAAAATTAGCAATAAATGAAATGAAATTAGCAATAAAAGATGTCATCTGTCTCACTTTTTTAAAATCCTAATGTAGATAGGCTGTATAAATACAGTAAAATATATATATTTGCGTATTTTCTCTTCTTGTTTCTATGTTGGTACGGGGTCTTGAAGTGGGTAGAATATAGTTGCGTGTTAATTGGCCGTCGATTGCTGGTGTTGACTTTTTCATGTGTAGGGCCTCATTGATGTTGAACCCCCTGCTATCGCTGTATCTATCGATGATTTCTGTATTGCTTGTTAAGATTTCTCTGGTGATGGTCTGAGTTGTGTGTGGAGATCATATATGTTCTTTTGATGTAGCCCTATTGTTTGTGCAGTGTTAATCGCCTAGAAAGAGAAAAAATCTCTTTCTAGGCGATGAGGCCCTACTCATCAAAAAAGTCAACACCAGCAATCAACAGCCAATTAACACATAACTATATTCTATCCACTTCAAGACCCCGAACCAACATAGAAGCAAGAAGAGAAAATATGCAATAATTCGTGTTCCGACTAATATATATATATATATATATATATATATATATATATATATATATATATATATATATATATATATATATATATATATATATATATATATATATATATTAGTATATTTTGGTAGCAGTCTTTCCTGTAGACATATTTTATTAAATATGACCGAAAAGGTAAGATTAATAATTCTAACACGAATTTTCTCAATCTTTCGTACATTATGCTTCACTGTTGGAGGTAAATCAAAAATCACTTCTCCAAAATTCATTTTTATTTCTAGTCTGACGCGACACGGGCGCGTTTCGTAAAACTTATTACATTTTCAAAGACTTCACAAATACACAACTGATTAGAACTTGCGTTTCCCTGATTTTATATCTACATTTGAGTGAGGTGGGAAGGGTGATGTGGCATTACATTTGAGTGAGGTGGGAAGGATGATGTGGCATTAGAGGATATTAATAGGGTATTAAAAGTATCAACACAAGACAGAACACGAAACAATGGATATTGAATAGAAGTGTTTGTAGAAAGCCTATTGGTCCATATTTCTTGATGCTTCTATATTGGAGCGGAGTCTTGAGGTGGGTAGAATATAGTTGTGCAATAATTGGCTGTTGATTGCTGGTGTTGACTTCTTGATGTGTAGTGCCTCGCAAACGTCAAGCCGCCTGCTATCGCTGTATCTATCGATGATTTCTGTGTTGTTTACTAGGATTTCTCTGGCGATGGTTTGGTTATGGGAAGAGATTATATGTTCCTTAATGGAGCCCTGTTGTTTATGCATCGTTAAACGCCTAGAAAGAGATGTTGTTGTCTTGCCTATATACTGGGTTTTTTGGAGCTTACAGTCCCCAAGTGGGCATTTGAAGGCATAGACGACGTTAGTCTCTTTTAAAGCGTTCTGTTTCGTGTCTGGAGAGTTTCTCATGAGTAGGCTGGCCGTTTTTCTGGTTTTATAGTAAATCGTCAGTTGTATCCTCTGATTTTTGTCTGTAGGGATAACGTTTCTATTAACAATATCTTTCAGGACCCTTTCCTCTGTTTTATGAGCTGTGGAAAAGAAGTTCCTGTAAAATAGTCTAATAGGGGGTATAGGTGTTGTGTTAGTTGTCTCTTCGGAGGTTGCATGGCTTTTCACTTTCCTTCTTATGATGTCTTCGATGAAACCATTGGAGAAGCCGTTATTGACTAGAACCTGCCTTACCCTACAGAGTTCTTCGTCGACTTGCTTCCATTCTGAGCTGTGGCTGAGAGCACGGTCGACGTATGCGTTAACAACACTCCTCTTGTACCTCAACACTCCTCAACACTCCTCTCCTAAGATTGAGAAAATTCGTGTTAGAATTATTAA
The DNA here is from genome assembly GCF_040958095.1 of Procambarus clarkii. Lineage (NCBI taxonomy): Eukaryota > Metazoa > Arthropoda > Malacostraca > Decapoda > Cambaridae > Procambarus > Procambarus clarkii. The sequence goes on from NC_091193.1 coordinate 25,860,575, forward strand.
TCTTACCTTTTCGGTCATATTTAATAAAATATATATATATATATATATATATATATATATATATATATATATATATATATATATATATATATATATATACACATATACAAATTTGTGAGGGTACCACCTCTGGTGCTAATGTGGGGACCCATAGCCTCGGAGAAGAAAATAAAAAGTATTCAGAGGAGACCTTGTGATTTCCCACTGAACACTAATATTATCTTCTACCACCCCCATTCTTTTGTATGTACACATATATATTTGCTTTATTTGAACTTTGTTACAAAAAAGGAGTTACATATAGGTTACAAAGATGATTATCATAGGTTGTCGAGTTCCTCCAGCTCCTCAGATGGCAGGCAGGAACCCTGGATGCAGTGCGCATTTCCCCTCTGTATCACCACGCTGAGGTGCTGGAAAAGAAAGCTGGCAGCTCTAGGGTCCCTTGTTGTTTCAATGAGCCTAGAACCCAGTTCCTTAAAAAAACTGGTAGCACTTTTACACATGGTTTGCTGCATTATATCTTGCAAAAATCCTCAAATTATGCTAAAATGTACCTGTGGATTGCCCTTAAATTTATTTTAATTAATATAAAACTTTCCTCCCCGGCGTACACAACATTGTGTCCGCCGGGGGTCAATTGAAAATCTGCAGGAGACATATTTTTATGTCTGACGAACAAATATTTCTATAACCCGAAACGCTGCGCGTACTAGTAACTTTACAAGACTGTAAATACTATGCTATGTATTCTCTCTAACCCAATGTACCTTCTTGTATATAAATAAATAAATAAATAAATAAAATTCAATTCTTATCCGATCGACTTGGGGATAGTATGAACATGTTTGCCATAATATTTCGTTTTCTCTAATAGCCTCGTAACCTATTTGGGAGAACGGCATTGTCTTTTATCTTCGTGGTAAAACTATTGTATCGTTGACACGACGAGCGTAATGGACGAAGTTTCTTTATTTGGTGCCGGTCTAACACATCCTTGTGTGAAATTTTATACATATTATCTTCTAGAACATTCATTTGCGAACACAATGGTATAAAAATGAAATACGTACATAGAAAATTAAGGTCAGGACATTGAAAAGAATATTCACTTTTCAATACTGGTTTCGCCGATGTGCAGCAACTGGTAACACTTCGCCCACTTCCCACACTCTTGCGGGTGGGCCGCGATCATGATTCTACATTTATATGCATATGTCCGTGTAGGAAATTTTATTGCGATCTCAGAGATACCAAATTTAACGCTGTAAGACAAGTGTGAAGTTGACAACCCTGAAAAGAATGAAAACATCTCGTCGCTGTTTGGAGCTCACGGCTAGTTCCAATTTTAGTATATGTACTGCCGAAGCGAGTACCTCACGGCTAGTGATCGACGTAGTTTCTTTATTTGGTGGTAGTTTAACTCGTGCTTTGGTGACATTTTATACATATGTTCTTCTAGAACATTCTATTGCGAACACATTGGTACAGAAATGAAATATGTACATCGAAAATTAAGGTCAGTACAGTGAAAAGAGTATACACTTTAACGTGTTGCCGCTCGATTGCCCGAAACGGTGATTCTGTTCCGAACCTGCCGAACCATAATGGAAACAGACCCAAGTATAGGATGGGTTAGCCCAAGTATCGCGTTTTCAAAAGGGTCGCCCGTGTTGGAAAAGACGAACGCTGAAAGAATATTGTTGAAAACATCTTGATAACTGATTAAACCAAAATTATTTATTAGTCAGAAGAAAGACAGAAACGCGATCTATATGTAAAACCTCTACCAGACAAATATTTTAAGTAAAACCGAAGATATTTGTAGTTGTATAAAAGTGGCAGTTTTCATCGCTCGTCGAGCTCGAAAACCGCAGCATTCATCTCAGAACCATACCTATTTCACGCAGATTCCTTAATAAACGTAAGAGTTTTATATGTCACAAGAAAGACAGATATATAAGCTTCGTTCTAAATACCTTACCATGAGCATATTTAAATTTAAAGCGAAGATACGTGTACTTTTATAATAGCCGAGCTCCGACTCCGGACAGATCGATCGACGGAGCAACTCTCTCTCAGAACAATGTTTATTTCACGTGAATTCGTTAATAAACATATATGTCCCAAGAAAGGCAGAGATATAAGCTTCACTTTAAACACCTTACCATACACATATTTAAAGTTCTAATGAAGATTCATGTATTTTAAAAATTACGGAGCTCCGACCCCGTACAGACTGAACGACAGAGCAACTCTCTCTCAGATCAATGTTTATTTCACGTAAATTCGTTAATAAACACAAATGTTTTATATGTCTTAAGCAAGATAGAAATATGAGCTTCATTTTAAATACATTACAATAGACAAATTTATAGCTCAAGTGAAGATACATATGTTTTTATAGTGGCGTTCAGTAGCTTGTCGGGCATGGAGTGCAGACGCCTACGCACTTGCCGATATATTGTATACTTAACAAAGATACGCTAATAAAACCTAAAATCTTATATGCCTCCAGAAAGACCCAGATATGAACATTATTATGATTGCACCAAATGAAATATATCATGTTGGAGGACAAAGATATATCAATTTTAAATTAAGTTTCGACTCCCGCCCGGGCGAGAGAGATGAGGCGACTCTCGCCCCGTCTATTGGAGAGTCTGTCCACTAAAGACCCAAAGCTACTCAAACCCTCTTAGTATTATTTAAGTAATGAAGTAATATGGTATATTTACTCACTATAATGTGGGTGCTGAATGCAGAACATGAGAAAACATATATTTACTCCAAACTAATATAATTTCATTATGAAATAAGTAAATAAGTGGCATCAAAGGAAGTCGACGGTCCAAGCGTCAATGTTGTGGAGCGACTTATCCAAGAAATATCGTTGTTTGGAAAGTGTTTGTTGGCATAGCCAGTTGTCGCACTTCTCTGCACAAATTATCACAAATTTAAATAATAATGTTAACAAGTAGAATACGTATTTTTAATAAAATCTAACATAACTAGCCAGAAAACATTTAACATTTATTAAAAAAATTTTGTTTTGGAAGTTAAATCGACTTAAATGCCTTAAATGCCTCCCAACACCTCAAACCAATTCTATTTGCTGACGACACAACCTTCATTTACTCCAGTCCTGACCCTCTTGCTCTAAATGCCACAGTAAATACTGAGCTAAATAAAGTCCATCTTTGGCTAACTGCCAACAAACTCACCCTTAACATTGACAAAACCTTCTATATTCTGTTTGGCAATAAATCCTCTAGTCTTATAAATCTCAAAATAAACAATACCCAAATTTGTAACAAATTAGATGGCAAATTCCTTGGCATTTTCATTGACCACAAGCTGAATTTCCAGGGACACATTCTAAATATATCAAAAAAAGTTTCAAAAACTGTGGGCATTCTTTCTAAGATCAGATATTATGTACCACGCCCTGCTCTGGTGACTCTCTATTACTCCCTTATCTATCCTTATCTCAACTATGGTATTTGTGCTTGGGGTTCTACTACCCAAAATCACTTACGTCCTCTAATTACCCAACACAAAGCCGCTATTAGAACAATATCCAACTCTGGCCCCAGACATCACTCGGTACCCCTACTCAAATCTCTTAATATGTTAGATATTAAGTCACTGCACATTCTCTCATGTGTATTATACATATATAAAACGCTAAACTATAATGCCAATCCTGATCTTAAAAGCTTCATAGAAGGTTGTAACAGAACCCATGAGCACCACACCAGAAATAAATACAGTTTTGATATTCCTAGAGTACGTCTTAATCAAACTAGAAATGCTCTGCAAATCAAGGGGCCCAGAATGTGGAATGACCTTCCCAACCATGTTAAAGACTGTACCTCTCTCAACCAGTTTAAGATAAAAACTAAACACTACCTAATAAATTCCCTGTAATCTACCTCACTCCTCTATTGTCAATCCATGTCTGTTATTTTCTTTTTTTTTTTCTTTTTTTTAATCAACACTGTTTGTCAACCTATTGTATTTGTGCTGCTTTTTCAGTCATGTTCCCCCTTTTTTTTTTATCTTTATTTGTATTTGTTCTCAACATCTTTTATTCTTTATGCTCAATTAGTATTAAGTTCTAGATATTAATGTTTTTTCTTGCCCGAAACGCATTGCGTAATAGTGGCTTTAGGCATTGTATGTACTAGCTCTATCTATATATCAATCCATTAATGTAACATCACTTGTATGTATATACCTTACCTGAATAAACATCTGAATCTGAATCTGAATCTGACTTCATAGGACAATAGTTTTGTTAAATATATACTTGTTATTCGTTGATATGCGTTCGCTACTTAAACTACCATGTACTGTACTTATGTAAAATCTCCCATGTCTCTTCGCTCGGCTTAGACTCGGTTACAAGTATCTCTGGGAATTCTCATTATCTGCTGGTGTAGACCTGACCAAATGTAAATTGTGTCAACAAAATTATTCGCACACCCTCCGTCACTATGTGATGGAGTGCGAAAAGATACGTGAATTTAGAGACAATTTGTAGCGAGTAGATTATCCAATAATATACTCGCTCCAAATGCATTGTTAATATTCCTGTCAACCTTTGGAGATGAATGAGGTGAGGCGTTGCCCGGGCAATACGTTGAGGAGTTGCCCGGGCATATAAGCAGCAGGATAGCAAACATTAACCAGAGTCTACTTTCAAGTGTGGTCTAGAACAGACACTTGCGAGATACTGTACCGACGCTCAGTGCGCTCAACTCACACCAAAGTATCACCTGTGTACTTCTGTATATTCGACCAAATATATATATAGTATCTTAGTGTCTGTGTTTATTTGTCACCATACTTTACGTAACAATAGAACCGTTACATTGGTGACCCCGGAGAGTTTCGACGATGGACTACAACATGGACTCTCACTGGACCTCCACAGTTGCTGCTTGCTGTGGACCGCAGCCACCTGTCATGGAACGTTGCCAACACCCTTGCCATAGCTATGATTTTCATCGCGATCGTCTCTGCATTTTCATCTACTACGGCTTGCTGCTCCACGATCACTACTCACTCATCTGGCAGCTTCATCAGTAACTACATAATGTGTGATCTACAGCCTGTCCTGCCGACTCTCCGTCGCTGCCAGGGCACTGCTTGTTCTACAGGGGCGCCCACGAAAGCTGCTCTTTCGTCAGATTCATCTACACGTTCACTGCATTCTGATACTCTGCCGACTCAATCACTTTGCGCAGTACAGGACTTACAGCTTGCGTTTCCGACTCTTCGTCGCCTCCAGGACAATTCAGCTCTAGCAGTGATTACCTCGTTGTCCTAACTACGTGCCTACATTACCTCCTAATGTCCTGGTGCCCGAGCCCATCCGCCCCGGATCTAAATGCTCCACCAGCGACCCAAGGACGCTACAATTATGCACATTCTTCTCTCCTGCTACACCGAGCTTGTCCACACACTGCCTACATCTTTTGGTACCAAACTACAATTTCCACAGTCAACAATGTAGTACTCGGCGTGTACAGTCCTAATCAACCCAAGACGCTACAGCTTCGACACAGAGCAGACAGCAGACTACGACCGCATCGAGCCGCCACGCTCTCGCTCCCCGAGTTTAGACACTCACAAATCTCAATCGAGCCGCCACGCTCTCCCACATAGAGCTCCACGACTCCGGCCTCACTCAGCTCTCTGCTCTGCTCCAGGCTTCGTCTCAACGTCTGCGACACTGCTAAATCCAGAGACACATCCGCCGACTACGCAGTTCACTTTTCGACCCCAGTTACCAGCCGCACCACAACCTGATCCTACGACGACGGACGATCCTGTGCGACCTCCCACCCTACGACCCCAGTTAGATGACATCAGCGAAGAGGAGGAAGTTAACTTTGATGGTTATGTAACGCGAGCAGGGCGTACAATTCACTGACCAGCTAAGTTCCTTGATCAAGTATTTTTCCTTTCATCCCCTGGGAGGGGGAGTTCTGTAGCGAGTAGATTATCCAATAATATACTCGCTCCAAATGCATTGTTAATATTCCTGTCAACCTTTGGAGATGAATGAGGTGAGGCGTTGCCCGGGCAATACGGTGAGGAGTTGCCCGGGCATATAAGCAGCAGGATAGCAAACATTAACCAGAGTCTACTTTCAAGTGTGGTCTAGAGCAGACACTTGCGAGATACTGTACCGACGCTCAGTGCGCTCAACTCACACCAAAGTATCACCTGTGTACTTCTGTATATTCGACCAAATATATATATAGTATCTTAGTGTCTGTGTTTATTTGTCACCATACTTTACGTAACAATAGAACCGTTACAAATTCTATAACCAATGTTCCAGCGATGTGTAAATATTTCATTCAAAATGATCTGCTACCAGAAATTTTAGCCAAATATCCCCAGTTTGCTAACTGTAGGTAGTAACTGAGTGATTGTAACCTATCCACCGCTGCCCACTGGATGGGGGGCGGTGTGCAGGACGACATATAAATTTTGACACTAGCTCTCCACATATGTCAGTTGCTTAATTTAGAACCTGTACTTGAGGTCGATCCCATTGTTGATGTGACGACTTAGAATTAGAATTATTAATCTTACTTTTTCGGCCATATTTAATAATATATATATATATATATATATATATATATACAATACAATACAATACAATACAATACAATTTTATTTAGGTAAGGTACATACATACAATAAATATTTACAAGGATTGTTTATATATATATATATATATATATATATATATATATATATATATATATATATATATATATATATATATATATATATATATATATATATATATATATATATATATATATATATATATATATATTATCCCGGAGTATGACCCGCCAAATCGTTATATATATATAGTCAAGTGGATTAAGGCGTCTTGTACATACCAGTTGCGTTGCTCCTGGGAGTATGGGTTCGAGTCACTTCTGGGGTGTGAGTTTTCAGTTATATATATATATATATATATATATATATATATATATATATATATATATATATATATATATATATATATATATATATATATATATATATATATATATATATATATATATATATATCTTATCTACGTCCATGGCTTTCAGGTCCCTCTTGCATACGTCTTTGTACCGCAGCTGGGGCTTGCCTGTTGGACGCTTTCCCTGCATCAGCTCTCCGTACAGGAGATCCTTGGGGATCCTGCCGTCGCCCATTCACACAACGTGCCCGAGCCAGCGCATTCGTCTCTGTTTCAGCATTGTGTACATGCTGTTGATTCTTGCTCTCCCCAAGATGTTGTTTGTCACCTTGTCCTGCCAGGTGATGTCCAAGATGTGTCGAAGGCAGCGCATGTGGTAGGCATTCAGCTGTCTTTCCTGACGGGCGCGGAGTGTCCAAGACTCACTGCCATAAAGGAGATTGCTCAGGACACAGGCTCTGTAAACCTGAATCTTAGTATACTCAGTCAGCCTATTGTAAATTCAGGTAAATCTTAGCTAATTAAATAATCCTGAAAAGTTTGCATATTGAAGGCAGGGCTGTGTTAGCAGCATTATACTCTCTTAGCAAAGTAATGCACTGTTGCCCTCCAACCCAGATGATGGGCACTGGTTCCCATGTCTGTGGACCTATACTTACAACCACGTTCTCGTCTGTGGACCCTCCCTACTTTGGTACGGCTCTCAGTGTGCTTGATAGAGTTAGGAGGGTGTTTGTCTGGTTATGTGAGGTATTTGTTGACCAAACCACACACTAGAAAGTGAAGGGACGACGACGTTTCGGTCCGTCCTGGACCATTCTCGAGTCAATTGTACATTCTCACAATCGACTTGAGAATGGTCCAGAACGGACCGAAACGTCGTCGTCCCTTCACTTTCTAGTGTGTGGTTTGGTCAACATATTTCAGCCACGTTATTGTGACTCCTCGTCTGCAGGTGTTTGTTTGCTAGGTCAGTATAGGTACACAACTGGTCGGGTTCTGATTACACGCGGACACGAGGCGATTCGACTAAACTCATTTTCTGTTTTAAATCTGGATGTATTGTTATGCTAGGCTGTATTAGGCTATGTTATTAAAGTTAGGCTTCATTGGGCTCGGTTGGATTAGATTGGTTTGATGTGGGTTACGTTAGGTTGGGTTGAGCTATGTTAGTCAGGTTTCAAAATTCAAAATTCCACTACGCCACGGAGCAGTCTCTGTGGCGCAGTGGTAAAGCACGTGCCCGGCTCTTCGCCAGCCCTTTGATCCTGGCCGGGAAGGACTGACCGGACTGCAATCCTTAACTGTTCACCCGACAGAGAATAGGTTGTTAAACGATTTGGCGGGTCATACTCCGGGATAAACATTAGGATTAAGGACCTACCCGAAACGCTATGCATGCTATAGTGGCTTTACAAGAATTTAAAAACTCCTTTTTTATATATAAATAAAAAAAATCCGCCGACGAATCGTTTTGTGTGCGATGAGACTTAATTGTATCTGGCATAATTAAAATCTTAACTTAAATAATTCGTTTGTTAGACAATATATGATATTCAGATCTATAAATTACTTTAGAAAGGCCTATAATACATATAAATATTAATTTACACATTCCTGGCGCTATACGCTAGGAATTTCAATACGTTGTTCAAATAATTTTAGGCAGGGAGTCTCTGGGTCGGTTGGTCGCTACGGGGTCATCGACGCCGACCCGGTCAGTCGTCAGGAAGCAGCCGTGGCGTGAGCATCGTCGGTCCAGTGTAGGTAAGGCTGATCATTTTTTTTTTTTTTTTTTTGCAAATATATAGTCTACCTCCACCTACAATGCTTAATGCATTATACATTTGTTCGCTATTATAGCATTGAGTTTTGTAATGTCTCCGACGGATAGCTGATCAACCAGGCTGTGACTCATACGTCAGGCTGCGAGCAGCCGCGTCTAACAGCCTGGTTGATCAGTCCAGCAACCAGGAGGCCTGGTCGACGACCGGGCCGCGGGGACACTAAGCCCCGGAAGCACCTCAAGGTAACCTCAAGGTAAGGAGGGTCATTGTTTCCCTATTTTTTTTCATCCGGGTTGTGTAGTATTCAAATGTTTGTATTCCACTAATGCTAAATAGTCTGTCGTCTCTCGGATATTGTGGAAGATTTTTGAGGATCATGATTTGCCAACATTATATGGGTAGAATATTATGTAGAATACACTTCCCAGTGTTAAACTACCCCGTCGTCAGGCTAGGCTCGTTAACGCGGCGGTCGTCTCCCCCACATCCCAAGACGCATTTATTATCGACTTTCATGTACTATGTATTAAAAAGTTTTTATCGTGTATAAATTAATTTTATATTCTATAATTAATTAGGCGTATAGTAGGTTCGGTATTTAGGTTCTGTTGGCAATAATTTTCACTTGAAGTATGTGGAGGGTGAAGCATTTACAGTTGCCTGTCCTCAGGTCAGGCTCCCCTACGCCGCCGCCTGACCCAAAGCCTCATTCATCAATTTTCTCGCTGTGTATTCAGAATTATTCTCGCGTATAAGGTAATATTATTTCATGAAGTTAATAGTTAACAACTAAATTTACTGACAAGCGACAGTTCAATGTACAAATACTGCAATAGTTTAGTTTAGTTTATTTATTATGCACCCCATACCCATCTTGTGGGTGGTAGTAGAAAGGGTTACAGAGGCACATAATGGGCTCAGGGACTGAAGGTAAGCAAGTTACAATCTTGATACAGTTTACATTTGGTCAGATCTACATCAGCAGATAATGAGAATTCCCAGAGATACTTGTAACCGAGTCTAAGCCGAGCAGTATAGTAACATCTAGAAGCTAGTCCGCTGATATTACTGGATGAACCATAGATGTGTGGCTCCTCTTGCATGATAGTATGATACTGCAATAGAGGAACAACTTCCCAACAGGAAGGAGCGGGGACACCCCTCCGGGAACTGAATTTACCTGAGGGCCACTAACACTAGTGGCCTCGATGAGGGCAGTAAGCCCGCGGCTTGTCAAAGGTCCCCCTATTTGACCTGATGATCCTTTCCAGATGTATTCCAGGGCTCTGGATTCACAACTGGTCGGGCTCTGGATACACAACTGGTCAGGTTCCGATTACATAACTCCAGGGGTGTGACTTGTTGGGCTTTGCGTTGTGCATGGTTGTGCTCCGGTTCGTACATGGTTGTGCTCCGGTTCGTACATGGTTGTGCTTCAGTGGTTGTTTGTGTACTAGTGCTTCAGGTTTGTTTGCTAGGGCTCTGTTTATATGTTTCCTAGAAATTTGAGTTTCTTTTTTGTATATAGTTCAATTGTTTGATATGGCTCCATAGTTGGTGTCCAGGGCAAGTGGAGGGTTTTAGGTAGCTCTAAGCAGATTTTTGTTTGGTCGAGCTAGGAATGGAGTTTGGTTGTGCTCTGGGACTGTTTAGCTTAATGGTGGGGGTTGGATGAGATGTATACTTGCTAGGCTTAAGGTTACACAACTGGTCGGGGTCCGGTTACACAACTGGTGGGGCTCCGGTTAAATAACTGGTCGGGCTCCGGTTAAGTAACTGGTCGGGCTCCGGGGGTGTCACCTGAGTTTTGGGTTGTGCATGGTCGGGCTTCCGTTCGTGCATGGTTGTGATCCAGAGGCTGTATGTTTGGTTCGTTCATGTTAGGCTTGCAGTTAGACAACTGGTTGGGCTCCGGTTACACAACTTGTCGGGTTCCGATTGCATTACTCCGGGGGTGTGACTTGTTGGGCTTTGAGTTGTGCATGGTTGTGCTCCAGTTCGTACATGGTTGTGCTCCTGTTCGTACATGGTTGTGCTCCAGTGGTTGTTTGTGTACTAGTGCTCCAGGTTTGTTTGCTAGGGCTCTGTTTCTTTGCAAGGGCTTTATGTTTGTTTGCGAGAAATTGGGGTTTCTTTTTTTGTGTATAGTTCAATTGTTTGATATGGCTCCATAGTGTGTTTCTAGGACAAGTGGAGGGTTTTAGGTAGCTCTAAGCAGATTTTTGTTTGGTCGAGCTAGGAATGGAGTTTGGTTGTGCTCTGGGACTGTTTAGCTTTATGGGGGTTGGATGAGATGTATACGTGCTAGGCTTACGGTTACACAACTGGTCGGGGTCTGGTTACACAACTGGTCAAGCTTCGGTTACACAACTGGTCGGGCTCCGGTTAAATAACTGGTCGGGCTCCGGTTAAATAACTGGTCGGGCTCCGGGGGTGTCACTTGGGCTATGGGTTGTGCATGGTCGGGCTTCCGTTCGTGCATGGTTGTGATCCAGAGGTTGTTTGTTTGGTTCGTTCATGCTAGGCTTGTGGTTAGACAACTGGTCGGGCTCCGGTTTCATAACTTGTCGGGTTCCGATTACATAACTCCAGGGGTGTGACTTGTTGGGCTTTGGGTTGCACATGGTTGTGCTCCGGTTCGTACATGGTTGTGCTCCGGTTCGTACATGGTTGTGCTCCGGTTCGTACATGGTTGTGCTCCGGTTCGTACATGGTTGTGCTCCGGTTCGTACATGGTTGTGCTCCGGTTCGTACATGGTTGTGCTCCGGTTCGTACATGGTTGTGCTTCAGTGGTTGTTTGTGTACTAGTGCTTCAGGTTTGTTTGCTAGGGCTCTGTTTATATGTTTCCTAGAAATTCGGGTTTCTTTTTTGTATATAGTTCAATTGTTTGATATGGCTCCATAGTTGGTGTCCAGGGCAAGTGGAGGGTTTTAGGTAGCTCTAAGCAGATTTTTGTTTGGTCGAGCTAGGAATGGAGTTTGGTTGTGCTCTGGGACTGTTTAGCTTAATGGTGGGGGTTGGATGAGATGTATACTTGCTAGGCTTAAGGTTACACAACTGGTCGGGGTCCGGTTACACAACTGGTGGGGCTCAGGTTACACAACTGGTCGGGCTCCGGTTAATAACTGGTCGGGCTCCGGTTAAATAACTGGTCGGGCTCCGGTTACACAACTGGTCGGGCTCCGGTTAAATAACTGGTCGGGCTCCGGTTAAATAACTGGTCGGGCTCCGGGGGTGTCCCTTGGGCTATGGGTTGTGCATGGTCGGGCTTCCGTCCGTGCATGGTTGTGATCCAGAGGTTGTTTGTGCACTAGTGCTCCAGGTTTGTTTGCTAAGGCTCTGTTTATATGTTTGCTAGAAATCCGGGTTTCCTTCTTTTGTATATAGTTCAATTGTTTGCTATGGGTCAATAGTTGGTGTCCAGGGCAAGTCGAGGATATTTGGTAGGGCTAAGCAGATTTTTGTTTGGTCGAGCTAGGAATGGAGTTTGGTTGTGTTCAGCTGGGACTGTTTAGCTTTGTGGGGGTTGGATGAGATGTATACTTGCTAGGCTTAAGGTTACACAACTGGTCGGGCTCCGGTTACACAACTAGTGGGGCTCAGGTTACACAACTGGTCGGGCTCCGGTTAAATAACTGGTCGGGCTCCGGTTAAGTAACTGGTCGTGCTCTGGGGGTGTCACCTGAGTTTTGGGTTGTGCATGGTCGGGCTTCCGTTCGTGCATGGTTGTGATCCAGAGGTTGTTTGTTTGGTTCGTTCATGTTAGGCTTGCAGTTAGACAACTGGTCGGGCTCCGGTTACACAACTTGTCAGGTTCCGATTGCATTACTCTGGGGGTGTGACTTGTTGGACTTTGAGTTGTGCATGGTTGTGTAGGGTTCGGATACAAGACACTCCTTACATTGACAACATCGCACACTAATATTTTTACCACTTCGGACACCAGCTTTCGATGTTTCGCATATGTGTACGTGTTCCACATTAAAACGACAATATAATGCTATTAACAATTAAAATCTTCTATTTAACAGGCATATAGTTATTAAGTGAAGTTTAGTGATGTAATAGACATAATCCAGAGTTGGTAAGGACGCCGCCCGCCAGCGTAAACACACACACCCGAATGCCCACAAACACGATACAACGCACAAAACACAACACTTCTGTCAGTTTTTAGATAAACTCCTTTTATATTTATTATGTGAGAGTTATACTTGTATAAAATGATAGCTATTATAGGTAAGCGCCTAATATTTAATATTAATCAATAAAAAAGAAGTCAGAAGCCACACGCCTGTCTGTACATGTCTTTTGTGTAAAAGTATTTTGGGCGCTCATGTACTTGTGCGCTAGCTGGCGTTCACAAATGTTCTCGCCTACAAGCATTAGAATTAAACAAACAAATTTATTTTTTCATTTATATACAAGAAGAGAAGGCTACCCTTGAGTCTGTAATATTCATCTGATCACTGGTCTCCCATTTGGTCCTCATTGCTTTATCTTACTATTATTGAATGTCAATAACCGTATTATGCAATTTCAATTTCTTCTATTTCTTTCTTTATTATGCACCCAATACCCATCCCGTGGGCCGTGGTGTAAAGGATTACAGAGGCACATAATCGGTTCAGGAACTGAACCCTCTAGTTCGTTTAGCTAAGCAAATAACAAGTTACATTACAAACGCTAGTTACATTACAGACGCTAGTTACAAAATTATTAATGTTGTATACACATGTACACACACACTCATACATATATATATATATATATATATATATATATATATATATATATATATATATATATATAATTATATATATATAATAAGTATGTATGTATGTATGTAAGGAGAAAGAGAGAGAGAGAGAGAGAGAGAGAGAGAGAGAGAGAGAGAGAGAGAGAGAGAGAGAGAGAGAGAGAGAGAGAGAGAGAGAGAGAGAAGGAGAGAGAGAGAAAGAGATGAAGATCGAGACAGAGAAATAGATATAGACAGAGTCAGGGAGAGAATGTTAGACACAGAGACGTATAGATAAGGATATGCAAAGTCAGTGAGAGAATGACAGATACAGCGAGGAAAGAGACAGAGAGATAGGCTGACACAGAGAATGTCAGAAACGAGGAAAGGCAGAGACAGAGGGACAGGGACAGACGGACAGGGCCAGAGGAGGGACGGGGGAACAGAGGGGAAGCAGTGGGACAGGGAGGGAGACAGGGACAGAGAGGGGGACATGGACAGAGACAGAGGGACAGGAACACAGGGACAGAGACAGAGGGACAGGGTCAGATAGGGGGACCGGGGGACAGAGGGAGGAGAGGGGGGCAGGAGACCAAGAGAGAGGGGACAGAGGAGAGACAGGGGATTGAAAGAGTGGGCAGGGGGACAGAGGGAGGGACAGGGACAGACAGAGAAGGACAGGAACAGAGGGACAGAAAGGGCGGACAGGGGGACAGAAAGGGTGACAGAGAGAGGGACAGGGGGCAGAGATAGGGACAGGGGAAGAGAGACAGGGACAAGGGGACAGAGATGGATAGGGGGACTGGAGGAAATGGAGGGGGGACAGATGATGGACAGCGGACAGAAAGAGTGGGCAGGGGGACAGAGGTACAGGGGACAGAGAGATGGACAGGGGGACATAGAGGAACAGGGGGACAGAGAGTGACAGGGGGACAGAGAGAGGAACAGGAGGACAGAGAAGAACAGGGGGACAGAGAGAGACAGGGGGGACAGAGAGAGGGACAATGGGATAGAGAGGGACAGGGGGACAGAGAGATGGAAAGGGGGGACAGGGGGACAGAGGGGGACAGGGGACAGAGAGGGGGAAAGGGATCTGGGACAGAGGACAGAAAATGTGGGCAAGGGGACAAAGTGCGGGACAGGGGACAAAGATGGACAGGGGGACAAAGATGGACAGGGGGGACAGGAGGAAAGGGGGGAGATGCATGAGGGGAAATGTTTGCGGAAGATGGAGAAGGGGTATTTAGAACGGTAAGTTAGAGAGCGGGCAACTAAGGCCCATCATTGAAAAACAAATGAGCAGCATTGCAATAGCAGGAGCCACGCACATCTTTAGCCTGCGTTGTTGAGACATTGTCAATTAAGCGGTGTCCAATAGCAGTATCTTCGGTATTTAAGCGATACCTTAAAAAATACTGGAAATATTGAAAGATATTAATCCAGATATTAATCCCCTTGTGCAACGCACACAAGAGGCAACAGCTTCTAGCTCTACAAGCGGCAATAATAGAGAATAGGCGATTGTTTTCACTCATAGTGTAATAAACCCACGGACCCACCCACCCGCTGAAGCCGTAAATGCCAAGACATTACTTCCGTTTAAAATTAAGCCGGAATAATCTTCAGGTATGTGGAGGATGTGGGAGGCCTTTGATCAACCGCCGACTTCCTGCCCCGTCGACGGGGCCATCAGCCCTCAGTGTGCCCTCAGCCAAAATAATGTGAAACATGTATGTGGGTGTATTAAATATTTTAATTTATTATTTCCAAGATTTAGCTGTTAGCTCTTGGACCCCGCCTTTCTAAGCGTCGGTTGTCTAATGTACCGACTCTCGGCCTCTTTTCCTCCATCATATCTAAACAACATATATTTTTATCTAACACACACACACATCCCCAAGATGCAGCCTTTAGCAGCTTCCTGACTTTCAGGTTCCTATTTACTGCAAGGTGAATAAAGGCATTAGTGTGTGTATGTTTGTGTCTGTGTGTGTGTGTGTACGTGTGTACGTGTGTGTGTTTGTGTGTATACTCACCTAGTTGTGGTTGCGGGGGGTTGAGCTCTGGCTCTTTGGTCCCACCTCTCAACTGGCAATCAACTGATGTACAGATTCCTGAGCCTACTGGGCTCTATCATATCTGCATTTGAAACTGTGTATGGAGTCAGCCTCCACCACATCACTGCCTAATGCATTCCATCTATTAACTACTCTGACACTGAAAAAGTTCTTTCTAACATCCCAGTGGCTCATTTGGGTACTAAGTTTCCACCTGTGTCCCCTTGTTCGCCTACCACCCGTGTTAAACAGTTTATCTTTATGTACCCTATCAATTGCTCTGAGAATTTTGTAGGTAGTGATCATGTCTCCCCTTACTCTTCTGTCTTCCAGTGTCATGAGGTGCATTTCTCGCAGCCTGTCCTCGTAACTCATGCCTCTTAGTCCTGGGACTAGTCTATTGGCATACCACTAAACTTTTTCAAGCTTCGTCCTGTGCTTGACAAGGTGTGTGTGTGTGTGTGTGTACGTGTGTAACACACACGTACTTATGTGGTACGTATGTACTACATAATTGTAAGGCGTTTGCTGAATTAGAAAAGTCGGCTAGCAGTCCACCCTTAACGACACAATTAACTCATTACATAAAAAAATACGTGGCTGCGCAACAGTGTGTGGGAATTGGGGAACTGGTGTGCATTTAGACGACTGGTGAGGACTGGGGGATCCGGTCGGCCGAGCAGACAGCACGCTGGACTTGTGATCCTGTGGTCCTGGGTTCGATCCCAGGCGCCGGCGAGAAACAATGCGCAGAGTTTCTTTCACCCTATGCCCCTGTTACCTAGCAGTAAAATAGGTACCTGGGTGTTAGTCAGCTGTCACGGGCTGCTTCCTGGGGGTGGAGGCCTGGTCGAGGACCGGGCCGCGGGGACACTAAAAGCCCCGAAATCATCTCAAGATAACCTCAAGATAACAATGACGTAGAAGGATGGCACTAGCGTCTGAATCAAAGGGCAGTGAGGGACAACTTGGCTTTATATATTTTAATCCCCTTACTATACCGTGAGGCGTCCCTGGTAACCTTGCAATACCAACTGGTTTCTGATCAAAAGCTAAAGTCCAGTCGCCGCAAGGGCAATAAAGAGAAACAGGAACATTTGTGGAAGCTTTGGGACCGTTACGAGGAAAAACAGATAAGCACCTCACAGTTCCCCAAGGAATGTTCGCGTTTTATCCCAGGAAGTGCCTGAACTAGAATTAGAAAACAGCAGTCTGTTTACTGGTTGTTATTTAACTTAAGTTAGTTGTAAATGATAATGTAAAAATAGCCACTGAGAACTGATGAGTTGCCCAAGACTTTTGCTCGTAAAGAGGGAATTGATTACAAACTTGGACTGCCTTTGAGCAGCCTGAGGGCAGCAATATTCCAGGAACATCAACTAAATTTCGGAGACTTGAGGCAAAGTGAAGTTCAAACCAGTTACTCTATCTATCATCATTCTATTATGCAGGAAGAACCGCACGTCTATGGGTCATCCAATAATGTTAGTAGACTTCTAGATGTTACCACTGCTAGGCTTAGGCTCGGCTACAAGTACCTCTGGGAGTTTGTAACATCTGCTGATGTAGATTTGACTAAATGTAAACTCTGTCAGCAGAACTATTCGCATCCTTTGCGTCATTATATAATGGAATGTGAAAAATCGCGGAATTTAGAGATAACACCATCAACAGTGTCCAAGAAATGTGTAAGTACTTCATTCATAATGATGTGCTGCTCGAAATCTTAGCGAAGTATCCAAAATTTGCTTACTGTAGGTAATGCATGCACATGACTGTAAAACTGCCGCCCAGTTGGGTGGGTGTGCAGCAAGACTAGTAACTGTGTGACTCACCACAGATGTAAAGTGCCTTGTATAGTGACTGTTGTGAGCCTCTTGTTGATCACTTGTGACACAAAGATTATTGATGTGTGTATTTGTGTAGGTGATTAGATATGTATGTGTATGTATATATGTATACGTATATATATATATGTACATGTATGTATGAGAGTGTGTACATGTATATAAAATATTAATAATTTTGTAACTAGCGTCACATATTGATATTTGCTTAGCTAAACGAACTAGACGGTTCAGTTCCTGAACCGATTATGTGCCTCTGTAATCCTTTACACCACCGCCCACGGGATGGGTATGGGGTGCATAATAAAGAAAGAAATTGAATTGAATTGGTCTGATTAAGACTTTATGACCATGTAATCTATGTTTTGCTCCACTACTTACTGGTTGAGTATGGGGTGCATAACAAATAATAGCCTCCTTCGGGGGCGCCTTGTTTCTAAACGTGTTAGTCTTAAATCCTTTAATCTCAAATCTTGCTACAATGTACCTCTTAATAAATGTTATGTACTCTCGCAACCCAATGTACCTTCTTGTATATAAATAAATAGATTTCAACTGTAAGGGGATATGGTTTGCACCTTGTTATTCTAATAATGGATAAATAATTCTAATAATAGAAGCGCTAATTATATGAACAAATGCCATGTATTTATTCAGACGAGAACAACAGCGAACACAAACCAGCGCATATACGAACGGAATGGTTTGTATGTACAAACTTCTCAGTGAACGAAGTTGTTTCTAGCCCGGTATCCGAAATTGCAGTATACGACTTGACCAGTCCCCTAGGGTTCGGTGTTCAATGAACGAAAAGGACATGAGCAGTTAAAATTGCGAACGCATACCAACGAATAACGCTAGTATCTATATAACAAGTTCAAGTATGTTTATTGAGATAAGCAATAAATACATCTCAAAGGGATAGAGTAGCTTAGGCTATTTCTATATAACAAATTTTTTGTCCTGTGGAGTTGATTTAACTTCCAGACACGTTTTGTTTAATAAATATTAAAGATTTAATGGCTGTTTATGAAAGATATTATATAAATACACATTCTACTTCTTAATATCACCAATTAAATTTGCGACAATTTGAGCCATGAAATGCGACGACTGGATCTTGTACAGGAGGCTGATATGGCAGGAAACACTCTCCAGGCGACCATATATCTTGGATAAGTCGCTCCACACAATTGTCGCTTGGACCGTCGACTTCCTATGGCGTCACCTCTCACATATTTACGTCTCATTTCGTTATGTAATTAGATTATTTCAGAGTAAAAATAGGTTTGATCATGTTCTACGTGTAGCACCAACATTATAGTAAGTAAATATACCATATTTCTTCATTACTTACGTAATGCTAGGAGGATTTGTGTAGTTTTGGGCCGATTTGGGTAATTCTATGGACCGGGAGTCGGAGCTCGGCTATTATAAAAGTACACGTATCTTCGCTTTAAATTTAAATATGCTCATGTTAAGGTATTTAGAACGAAGCTTATATATCTGTCTTTCTTGTGACATATAAAACTCTTATGTTTATTAAGGAATCTGCGTGAAATAGGTATGGTTCTGAGATGAATGCTGCGGTTTTCGAGCTCGACGAGCGATGAAAACTGCCACTTTTATACAACTACAAATATCTTCGGTTTTACTTAAAATATTTGTCTGGTAGAGGTTTTACATATAGATCGCGTTTCTGTCTTTCTTCTGACTAATAAATAATTTTGGTTTAATCAGTTATCAAGATGTTTTCAACAATATTCTTTCAACGTTCGTCTTTTCCAACACGGGCGACCCTTTTGAAAACGCGATACTTGGGCTAACCCATCCTATACTTGGGTCTGTTTCCATTATGGTTTGGAACAATTCCACTCGGAGCAAGTTTTGGTCCTGTTGGTGGAGAGCGCTAAAGTGTTTTATGTACCAACTTTTTTCCTGTCTAATTTCTTATACAATGTTCTTTTCTGTACTTTCTTACAATGTATTTTTATACTTTCTTGCAATGTACCTGTAAACCTTTTTTTTTTAATTTTGCTAGAAATTACCTTCTTAAAAGTATATGCCCGAAACGCTTTGCGTAATAGTGGCTTTAGGCATTGTATGTACTAGCTATACCTATAAGTTAAACAATCCTTGTAAATATTTATTGTATGTATGTACCTTACCTAAATAAAATTGTATTGTTGTATTGTATTGTATAAAATTGTATTGTATAAATTGTATATCTTAAAGTTTCGAGCGGTGCCCGAAACGCTATGCATGCTAGTGGCTTTACAAGAATGTAAACCTCTGTACTCTAATGAATCCAATGTACTGCACCTTCTTGTTTATAAATAAATCAATCAATAAATAACATATATTGCTTTGAAACCCGCATTAATCACTAAAAAAATATTTGGCTTCTTTTATTACAAATTCGCTACTCTTAGTCCTTCAGCTCGCTACTTTCAGCAATTCAGATGTGGCAACCCTGCCTCAGGCGGTGTGTAAACAAACAAGATGTCCGCGGACGAGTACTTCTGCGCTAAAGGTTCTCTGAAAATTAAGGGTGTCGAAGATTCAGGGATTAAAAAGTAAGTTAACTGTAACTGTCTTGATTATCATAGTGTTATCGGAACCTGTCTTTCCTTCAGTGGCGGCTCTCCGTTGTAATTAAGTTATAAGACGAGCCTCAAACCAGGCGCAAACCACGTCTCAGGTCAACTTGCAAGTTTCTTTTCCTGTTGTCAGGAACAGGAAGCCTATTAAGACTAATAAGCTTGACAGGATATAACCTACAATAGATGCCTAACTCCCAGGTCCCTATTTTCTACTAGTAAGTGGTAGAACACTTGACCTGCCTCGAGTTTACTAGCCCAAACTGTCCTTGCCTAATACAGCCTAGTCTAATGATCGATGTACAGTATATGGTTTTGAAAATATAATTATGCAGTAGCCTTTGGGCCTGTGTCCACACTATTTATTTACATGACATTACAATGGATTTAGTTGTTATAAATATTGGTGATTAAATGGTTTAATTCTGGCAAAGCCACTTGCAGCATTTTGGGCAATCTGCCTGTATCTGGTGGACTGACAATACTTTAGTTAGGTAAGAGAATGCTCTTGGTTTGCATTTGTAGTGTAAATTTCAAGCCTATTTATTATTATTCATGTATTGTGTTATTGTCACTGGTGTTACATCAGTTTGTTTTAGGGATGGAACTTAAGCTCCACACTTAGCAATCACGCTTACTGAAATTTCTGGGCGATTATCAATATTTGTTAAATAAGATTATATTGGAGGGAGTTGTGAAGGTGGCTGCTTGAAAACATCTTTATCTGCAAGCAGTCCCTGTGGCGTAGTGGTAAAACACTAGCTCGGCGCTTTGTGAGCACTTTGGCCTGGGTTCGTATCCTGGCCAAGGAGAATTGACTGGGTGTCAATCCTTAACTGTAGCCTCTATTCACCCAACAGTGAATGGGTACCTGGTTGTTAAACGATTTGGCAAGTCGTATTCCAGGGAAAAAATTTGGTAGTGGCTTTACAAGAATGTAAGAACTTTTGTATATACAAAACTATATATACTGTATATACAAAACTGTATGTACTGTATATACAAAGCTGTATATACTCTATATACAAAAAAAATCAATTTGAGACATTCAGTGGATAAAGCAGTTGGCTCACGAACTCATTAAAAAGTATGTACAGTGGGGCCTCGATTTACGATGGTAATCCGTTCCCAGAGACATATCGTAAGTCGAAGCGATTTTTCCCATGAGAAATAAAGGGAATTGGATTAATCCGTTCCACACCCCCAAAAATATTAACATAAAAATACATTTTATACTGAATACAATTTTTTTCTCTAACTACAATACAGTACATATGTTTATCTTACCTTTATGGAGGACTCTTGATGCGTATGGAAAATGGTGAGGAGGGGGGAGGAGAGGTGTTACTGTTTGGAAGGGAAGTGCCCTTCCATTATAACATCAGGCAGTGATGACTTCTCTGGGGTACACTCTCTTCTATGTTTTGCCTGCATACCATTAGGACCTGGTTGTGATTCACTGCTTGTTTGTCTCACTCACCTTTCCATAGATTTTTGTTTTTCCATATGTTTTAATTTTTGTCTGTAGTGAGGTATCACAGTGTCATTAAAAAGGTTAAGGCAACGGCCTACTGCATCGTCATTTGGGCGAGTCATTTCAGCAAAAGTTTGCAATTCTTCCCATGCTGCACACATATTCTTAATTAATGAGAAGGGACATTCTGTACTGTCTCCTCCTCCCTTGAAAAAATTTCCTCAGCAGTCTCTTGTTGCTGCTCCTTGTAAAGTTCTTCAGTAGTCAGTTCTTCTGTGTTCCTCCACCAGCTCACAACACTCAGAACATTATGAATGCCGCTCCTATTTCTAAATTTCTCAAACCATCCCCTGCTTGCCTTAAACTCTTTCGCATTTGCATCACTCGTTCCATGGGCTGTAATATCATCATCGCTACATAATAGCATGAACAAGTATATTATGGCATTTTTAGGCGATACTATGGTCACAAGCTGAACAGCAGTGCTGTTAGCTCATGCTGCGTGTGTCAGGCTTGGTTGCTCACTCAATACTGAGGCCCTTAACACCCGGGAGTTTGGTCCACGATTTTCTTAAAAAATGGCGTTTGTTTACAAGAACCCTGATGAAGGTGTGGTGAACCCCGTGTATCCACAGGCCGTTTAAATCTTGCGTAGTACTCCAACACGTCATATGACGTGATGCGCACTTTAAGGGTTAAAGGGTTATGGGTTAAGGATGAGAAGGAATCACAATTTAGATAAAATGCAATAAAAGTGCTGAATCAAGAAATGGCCCCATAAACTTGTACATTAGCAGTGAGCAGCAAACCTGTTCAACACGCAGTAGAGAACATAAACACAAATCGTGACCATGCCGCCCACTGTAGCCTAATAGCCATTGGGTTAATAGCAAATGACTGATAATCTGCAATTTAAATGATTAGAAGGGTTACTGTATTTAGTTGTTTCACATTTACAGTATGAACATTTTGTGAAACTAGAAACTGCATGTTTCTATAATTGTTTTTGACATTGGGTAAATATGAAATGTAGTGGTAATGATGAGTTCTAGTTTGACTCCCCAAAAAAATTCAAAACCTTTACTGATTTTAGCAAATATGTCTTCCCATCTCAGTCCTGAAATCTTAAGAACATTGTATATGACACTTTAAAACATACCATGAATAAAATTGCACTCAAATTGGGTCAGATGGGATTATTAAAACTTGGTCTACCCCTCACCTGATAAGCACTTCAATAAATTTTTTATCACCAAGTGTTGTCACACTGATAAATTATTTATATTTCAGAAAGAAAAAGAAAAAGAAGAAGGATATTGAAAAGCAGATGGAGGCAAGCATTCGGCGAGAGACAGAGACTCCCAGTGAGCCCACATCTTCAACACGCACAATGACTCAAGCTGAGCATAGATTTATGGAACGACGGAGAAAAATGGTAAGATTAAATATTGTATTACTTTTGAGCTGTTCTTTAATGAGACATTTTTTCTCTGCTAGACAGAAATAAATAGTCTTGATACCTTGAAGCAGATGTGATGATTGATGTCCTCGCAGCCCCGTCTCTTACTGGGCCTCCTGGTTGGTGGTCAGGTCAACCAGACTTAAAAGTCACCTCCTGCAAACTGACATGAATTAGTAGTAGTAGGCTTCTATCACTCTCAGGAGATTATGGAGTTGTGCTCTGGTTGTCAGTCTGGAGTGGCCTCTCCAGAGCACAAAGCCAGTAACGCACATGCATTGTGCGTTGTGGCTCATTGTGACTCAGCAATGCACGTGCATTGCTGAGCCACAGCAACGAGTGGCCCGGGTACAGCTAGTTAGGATAATAAAAAGCTATTAAAACACCTGTTTTAGAAATGATTTATTAATCTGAAACTTTCAAAATCATGGATCACTGAACTATGACGTCTCAGATGAAGGAAAACCAACTGAGGTTTACAGTACAGTACTCCCTATATCTGTCCACCCTCACTCATGTTGTTTCATCACAGAAAAGGTCTATAAGAAGATTTCACCACATGTAGCTACCTTCTCATGCTTCAGCCTTTAAATTAATTTACAAAAGTAGGGGTGCCATAAATCAGTGAACAAAAATCATGGAAACTCAGTCATCACTTGTTGTATGGACCACTCTGGCTGGTGTTTGGTTAATTTGGTCCACTTGTGTGATCCAACATGTCTTATGAAGGAATTATTAATAGTAACTTGTGATATACAAGTAATGGGAAAGCTCTCCACCAGTCTGTGAACTCTGTCCCAATATCGTAAACAAATCCGCACATCCCCCGCTTCAGTGAACCAGAGTTCGTCAAAAAGGGTGAATAAAGCTGACCTGAAAAGTGTGCAACCTAGCCGGAGATTCACTGAAACGAGGTTGCACTGTACAGTACTGTAAAATGCTCTGGGAAGATTACGGAGTGTCTCGCAATGAATGCAGTCTGACTCCACTACTCAGGCCTGATGGCTAAGTGGACAGTGCTCGGGATTCATAGTCCTAAGATTCCGGGTTCAATCCCTGGCGGAGGCAGAAATAAATGGGCAGTTTCTTTCACCCTGATGTGCCTGTTCACCTAGCAGTAAACAGGTACCTGGAAGTTTAGACAATTACTACGGGCTGCTTCCTGGGGATGTGTAACAAAAGGAAGGCCAGGTCAAGGACCGGGCCACGGGGACACTAAGCCTTGAAATCATCTCTAGATAACCACCATAGCATGCAGAGGGTTAGAGCAGATTAAGAGCTCAGAAAAAGAGAAAAGATCATTATAGGGGTGCTGTAGATGGGTGCTAAAGTCTAAGGGACAGGATTCAAGAAGGGGTTTACAAGTAAGAAAAGTACAAGGAAGATGAGTACTGGCACTACCTGTTGAAAAGTATGAACCCAGTTCATTTGCGACCCACACCGGACCTGCCACAACAGAACAATGGAGGTGAAGGGCAGGTGAGATGTCTGGAACATATTTACCCACAATTTTATGAATTTTCTTCCGTCTGAGTGAGAGGGGTGTCAGCCGTAATGGTGGCACCAGAAGCTTTGCAAGTCTCACACTTAGCCGTACAGATGGTCCTATTGTTCAGAAGCTTAGCTTTCTGAAACAAAATAAATGAATCCGGGGTTTGTTAGCATCAGTGTCTTTTCCAGAGTGCTAGCTTGCAGCATACAGCCCAAGCACTGCCCAAATTCAACCAGGGAACATGCCCAAAGAGGAATAGCAAGGAAAAGAATAGAGCGAAGGCCAATGTCAAATAGTGTGTCATGAAAAGGCGGAGGGCCTGAGGGAAAGGCAGGTCAGAAAGTGTTTCGTATAGATTGAATAGACTCCAGTCAGCCTTTTCAAACTACCACCAAAGAAATGAAAGAAGAGGGCTGAAAGAAAACAAGGTTACGAGGATGGGGAAATGGTCACTGTTGTGGAGGTCATCAAGGACCCTCCATGTCAGGTCTGTACAAGTAGAAGAGGAGCACAGAAAGATCAAGATAGGAAAGTGTGCAAGTCAATATGACTAGTTTCACCAAAATTCAGGAGATATAACAACGAAGAGAGGATGAAAGGTTTGAGAAAACAGCCTCTGGTATTTGTCAGATCATCTTCCCAAAGGGCATGCCGACAGTTAAAATCACCCAAGAGAAGCACAGGCTATGGTAATGAGTCCAACAGGTGTTTAACCACTGAATTGCGCCAACCGAGTATTTTTGGTCGGTGGGAAACTGCGCCAACCGAGAAAACACTCTGATTTTTTCGTACACATTCTAAATGTGTGAGAGGTTGGTTGTGTACGAAATGGACTCTTAGTGCCTCCAGTGAGAGGCAGCCATCTTGGAAAAAATTCCCAGAATGCCCTAGGGCTGCTGGCTGGGTTAGTACTGAGTGAGCAACCATGGGTGGCGCACGAGTCCCCTGGTTCCCAAACACCTGTCCGATGCAGTGTTGAAAGATCGCGCTCTGTCGGTGAAATTCAAACCTTATTGTTTGAAGAACATAAGGGTCATACTATTAGTGAAGCTAGACACAATAAGGACCTAACACGAAGGTCGAATGCAAGTGATACAGCACTTATGAGGACGATACAGCGAGCGTATCCAGTTGTAGCTCTGAGCGCCACCCTTGCCCACCTATGCTATCTCCAATTTATATAGATGATACATAGATGAATCATTTTCTGCAATCAGTGATGATGCATCTGATACAAGTAGCATAGATGAACAGTGTTACCAGCTTCCATGGTGGTGTTTTCCATAGATATTTTCAAGAATAGCTGAATCTCTTCTTGACTGACTTACACTCTTTGAGGCTGGCTGAATCTCTTTCAGAATGCCAGAATCTCTTCCTGTGTGGGATCTTACAAAGCGATCTTTTCAAGACACCTTACAAATTGATCTTTTCCTATAATCTTTTCAAGACTACTTTGCACTTTATAAGCTTGGCTACATACCACCTACAGGTACCAAAGTCAAGGGTGTACGTGAGTGCGTTATTTGCAAGCATACAGAACGAAGAAACAGGAAGCGAAAATCTATCTGTACCTGGTGCAACGAGAGCGAAGTCGCGCTGTGTACCATGGACTACTTCGTTGATTATTACTCACTTCCGAAGTACTGAGTGTGTAATACAGTGTGTTACTGTGTAAATTGTGTGTGAAACTGTACATATTGTAATTTTAGTGAATTTTTAACAAGTAATATTGTGACAATAAACATTTATTGTGGACACATTACTGACACATGTATCAGTTTCATGGAACATTACGAACGTTCTACTGTATACATATTGTAGAGGACACAAATATGCATCATATATGATAAAAAAAAACAAATAAAACTGCATTAGAAATACATAGAACAAATAATTGAAAATATATTTGTGGCAACACCCGGTGCTTGAATGGGCCGCGCGACTGTGTCTGGGCATGTCACGCACGGGCGACCAGCCCCTGATGACATCACAGCACTTCTTGTCCACATCCCCACAGCCAAAGTAAGTGGAATTTGGTATTTATATTTCCATAAACATGTTCAGGGAAGGGAATTTATCATTTTACGAAGAAAAAAAATTTGGGGGGAACTTGATTTCATGTGCACAGGGGGAATTTCACAATAAACTCGGCGCATCACAGTGGTTAAGATCAGGAAGAGATAAAAATTAAAAAAATGGAAACCATATAAAATGGAATCAAATCACAGTATAGGATGAAAAAGCAATGTAAAGGATCTAGTAGTAATCATGTCAGAAGACCTTACCTTTACAGAACACCATACAGTAGCTGTCACGACTGCAAGAAAAATGACAGGCTGGATAACAAGGACCTTCCAAACACGGGATGCCATACCAATGATGGTACTATTTAAGACACTAGAGCTCTCTAGGGTGGAATATTGTTGCACTCTAACAGCCCCATTCCAAAGCCGGAGAAATTGATGACCTATAAAGCGTATATAGATCCTTTACTGCTAGAATCCACTCTATAAGTGGATTTCTTATTTATTGGGACCGACTAAGCATTCTAAATCTGTATTCCCTAAAGCACAGGTGAGAGAGATACATAATAATCTACACGTGGAAGATATTAGAAGGACTGGTTCCAAATCTAACACAGAAATAACATCACAAGAGACCAGTAGGCATGTGCAAAATACCCCCCCATTGAAAAGCAGAGGTGCAATAGGTACGCTAAGGGAGAACTCTATCAACATCAGGGGCCCCGAGACTTTCCAACAATCTCCCGCTATACATAAGGAGCAAACTGGCCGGCCTCTCACAGTGTACAAGAGAGAACTCGACAAACACCTCGAAGGAATACCTGATCAACCAGGCTGTGATTCATACATCAGGCTGTGTGCAGCCGTGTCAAACAGCCTGGTTGACCAGACGACTAATGGGGAGGCCTGGTCTCCAGAAGACCTGGCTGTGGGGCTGTTGATCCCAGAAAGCTACACAAGGTTACCACAAGGTATGTGGGGGAAGATAAATGAAACAGAGTCTGTACCATTTTCTCTGCTTACATGAGAAGAGGGCAATGACCTCAGTGGAAGAGGAAATTAAGTCAGAGAAGGCTGTGCAATTGCAACATGTGCAGGAGGATTCAGTGATTTGCTCCACAGCCTCGCGTAGTGACCCAAGAAGACAACATCCATAAGCACAAGAAGGTAATGATTGTTATAGTCAACCTCCTGTCGTCAAATCAGTCCCAATCTCGATGAAGGGATCGGTGACCAATGACATTTTGTACCTAGTGCTAACGTGCAGGCGGCTGAGCACATTATGACATAAAGTCAAGGCATTGTGACTAGTGATGTTGAGCATCATAACCCAGCGGAAGAGGCAACCAGTGACGATTTTGCACCGAAGGTCAGTGAAGGTCACTGAAATAGAGGGAATACAGAGAACATATACAGCACACATAGATGTGATAAAGCACCTAAATTATTGGGATCGTCTCGAAGCCCTCCAAATGAACTCGCTAGAAAGAAGACGAGAGAGATATCAAATAATATACACGTGGAAGATACTGGAGGGCCAAGTACCAAATCTACACAGTAAAATAACAACGTACTGGAGTGAACGATATGGAAGAAAATGCAAAATAGAACCAGAGAAGAGCAGGGGTGCCATAGGCACAATCAGAGAGAACTGTATAAACATCAGAGGTCATGGTTGTTCAACACCCTCCCAGCGAGCATAAGAAATATTGCTGGAACAACCGTGGACATCTTCAAGAGGAAACTAGATTGTTTCCTCCAAAGAGTGCATGACCAACCGGGCTGTGATGGATATGTGGGCCTGCATGCCGCTCCAAGCAACAGCCTAGTGGACCAAACTCTCACAAGTCAAGCCTGGCCTCGGGCCGGGCTTGGGGAGTAGAAGAACTCCCAGAACCCCATCAACCAGGTATCAACCAGGTAACCAGAAAGTGAAAGTTACCTGTTGAACTGAAAAACTGTGGTGAGAGTAAGGACAGTGCAAGAGCTGAAATATCAACCAGTGCCCAGTGACAGTGGTAATGAAGGCTCTCTCTCGTGGTGTCAGTCTAGCAGTGGTGAAGCACTGCCGCAAAGCTGCACAGAGTCAAGTTGGCCACAGCGGCAGCCCGTCCAGAGACAGCTCAGCTAACGAGACGGTCCTAGGGATTCCTGGATCTCATTCACCCTTGACCCCTAACGAGGGAGCCCAGTGCAGAGGAATCTCATTGGAAGGTATCTTGGGTGGAGAAGTTAATTAAGGTTCACCGAGCTAGCCTATTACTAGAAGGTAGGTGGGTGCTTATGACATTATAATTCATCCAGTGAGGGAGTGACGTCGACGGAGACAGAAGCTGAAACATAGTGACGGCCAGAGCAACGAGAAACTCTATGCCTCAGCTGGCAGTCAGCTGTCTTAGCTTAGTAAAAATCCATCCCAATTTCCCTTGAGGTTAGACATTCCTTAGGGAACTAGTAGGATTCATTATTATTTGTATTGGTATTAGGATGCACTCTGATTGATTAATGCTAATGTGTGTGGTTTACCGATATTATGACAATATTCAAATTGGTGTTGTAGCAGTGACAATTATAAATTGTGCTGACTGTTTCTTAAAGAATTTAAGGTAGTAATTCAGATTCAGACTCCTGGTTCAACCATGATGACGAGCTGACGTCTGGAGGATCACATTCCGTTTCAAGATTTTACCCTTAGGTTTTTGATACTGCCATCTGGTATTCCTATTCAACAGTCTGGATTGTTACAACGCTTGGCTCACATATTGCCTGGGGATCACAGGAAAATTGATAGATTTGGAAAATTTTCTGGCTGGTTCTTTGGGCAGGGTGATGCTGTCCGGCGCCGGTTTGGTTGAGAGGTGCCGGGAATTAGCGGATCTTGTCGGACTCCTGGAGTGCCCTCAAATGTGGTGGCTTCTGCTGTGCCAGAGGGCACTGGAAGATTTTTTGTGTTTTAGTAGGGGGCTGAGTTTTTGCTTTGCTACCGCCTGACCTTAACCCTTAAACTGCGCATGGCGTATATATACGCCATGAGTAACATGTCCCAAGGTGCGCATGGTGTATATATACACCATAGGGTGCCAGGCACGATTCAAATGGCCCACGGCTACACGGGGTTCACATTAGCTTCCTCAGGGCTCTTGTAAACAGACGCAATTTTTTTTTTTAAATCGTGGGCAATATTCTCCGGTGTGAGAGCCACAGTATTGTTGGAGCAACCAAGGCTGGCGCACGCAGCATGAGCGAACAGCATTGCTGTTCAGCTTGTGACCACAGCACCGCCGAAATATGTAAAAATAAATATATAACTGCTAGTATTTAGCGATGACAATATTACAGAGGACCCCTGACTGTGATAAAAATGACCAGGATTGTGATAATTAGCGCTGTGAGAGGAGTGATGCTGAGGGACGGAGGGAGACAGCATAGTTTACTGTGTGCCCACCTGTTATTGTCTGCATTCACCATACCAGCTCAGTGGTTCTCTATGGTGAACACAAATATAGATACTTATTACACTAATACACACATTAATTATAACAGCAAAAGGATTATTTTGGGAGGCGCCATTTGGGTGACGGAGATGGCGTCGTCTGCATGACTTGTCTGGCTGTGTAGAAGGTGGCCACTATGCTCTTTGGGCACTCTGCAAGCTTAGGTGTACAATTACAGTGCATACAACATGTAGATACTTATATATAATATGTGTATATAGTGTAATAACACTGCAAACAGTATTGTTGGGGGAGAAAGTTTAGTGCGTGTGACCTTGAATGTGTGAGGGAGCCGCCAGCTGACTGTGTGTAGCGTCAACTCTTCATGCCTGAACTAGCTATATCAGCTTAGTTGTACACTTGTGTTGAACAAAACATGTAGATACTTATATATAACGTCTGTATATTGTGAATAAAGTATAAAACAGGATGGTGGGAGGAGAAAGTGGGCGAGTGAGGCATTGTTGAGGGAGTGGCAACAAGTGGCTGGCTGGTGTGTGGCAGTCACTCCTCATTGCTTTTCGACTCACAATACCAACTTAGTGGTTTGTTATGGTGAACAAAACATGCAGATACTTATATATAACCTGTATATAGAGTGTAATAACAGCAAAAGTATTTGTTTATTGTTTTATGAACATAATAAAAGAATCGCTAATATGCACACCATACTTTTGTGTATAGCGATGATTCACCCCTTTTATTATATAAATATATCACACTACACACTACTGAATAATATTACTGCAAAAAATAACTTAAGAAAAAATTAATCAAAGACATTGAAATAATTAGGTGATAATATCTTTGTGGCAACTCACCTGTCAGCTTGGGTGACGCTGACCGGCTCTGACGACCGCTCTGTCAACATCCACATTTTGCCAGACTTCCTCTGTCTATTGTGTCCAAAATATGTCGCCTACAATTTCTATTTGTTATTTTTCCTGTGCTCAGGGAACACAAATTAACATTTTTTAAAGACAAAGTAATTTTTTAGAATTTTTTTTTATTGCACACAGCGGTGTAAATCTCCTCAGGACTCCTTAACAGCTTAAGGGTTAAAAGGCGCCTGACAGCTGAGTGGACAGCACTTCGGATTCGTAGTCCTGAGGTTCTGGGTTCGATCCCCGAGTGGAGGCGGAGACAAATGGGCAAAAAGTTTCTTTCACCCTGATGCCCCCTGTTACCTAGCAGTAAATTAGGTACCTTGGGGTTAGACAGCTTCTATGGGCTGCTTCCTGGGGGTGTGTAACAAAAAGGTGGCCTGGTCAAGGACCGGGCCACGGGGATGCTAAGCCCCAAAATCATCTTGAGATAACCTCAAGATAACCCAGTGTTCTCTGTATGGGGTGGGGCCGGTGCTTGCCTCCCTGAGAGACTCTTGAGACTCCCCAATCATCTGTGCATCAGTGTTTATTTCTCACACGGTGCATTTGTTTCAGCCAACATGCGTTATTCATTTAGCTATAATGTTTGCAATTTACCCTTAACCCTTAAACTGCGCATATGACGTGTTGAGTAACTTACCGAAAAAGTGTGCATCACGTCATATGACGTGTTGGAGTACTACACAACATTTAAACTGCCTGCGGATACACGGGGTTCACCACACCTTCATCAGGGCTCTTGTAAACAGACGCCATTTTAAAAAAAACTGTGGGCCAAACTCCCGGGTGTTAGGGGCCTCAGTATTGAGTGAGCTACCAAGCCTGATGCACACAGCATGAGCTAACAGCACTGCTGTTCAGCTTGTGACCACAGCATCGCCTAAAAATGCCATAATATACTTGTTCATGCTATTATGTAGCGATGATATTATTACAGAAGACCTCTGACTGATAAAACTGACCAGGGTTCTGATAATAGCAGGATTGTGGTGATATTTATCGCTGTGCGCCATGGAGGGAAGGAGTAATGCTGTGGGAGGGAGGGTGGTGGCGATGTCTTCTGACTGTGTGTGGCCACCTTTTATTGACTGCACTCACCATACCAGCTTAGTGGTTCGCTATGGTGAACACAAATGTAGATACTTATATATAACGTGTGTATAGAGGGTATAAACAGCAAGAGGAGTAGGTTGGGAGCCGCCATTTTGATGAGAGCGGTGGCGTCGTCTGCACGACGCCACCGTGCAGATGACGGTGTTGTTTACTGGTTACCACGATGGTCTTTGGGCACCATACCAGTTTACTTGTACAAGTATGGTGAATAAAACAGGTAGATATTTATATATAATGTGTGTATATAGCGTAATAACACCACAAACAGTATTGTTGGAGGAGAAATATTAGTGCGTCTGGTCTTGAGGGCGGCAGCCATCAGCTGACTGTGTGAGGTCCTACGTCTTTGTGCCTTTACTCACCATACAAGCTTAGATGTACAGTTATGGTGAACAAAACATGTAAATACTTATATATAACGTCTGTATTTAAAAGGAAAAACAGTATGGTGGGTGGAGAATGGTGGCAAGTCAGGTGAGGTGAGGGAGGGAGGGAGTGGCAGCCAGTGGCGGGCTGCCACTGCCTGCCACTGCCACTGCCACTCAGCATACCAACTTAGTGGCTCGTTATGGTGAACACGAATGTAGATACTTATATATAGCGTCTGTATATAGTGAATAAAAACAAAAACAGTATTGTGGGAGGAGAATGTGGGTGAGTCAGGTGACTTGAGGGAGGGCGTGAGTGGCTGGCTGGTACACGGCGGTCACTCCTCGTTACTTTTTGACTCATAATAGCAACTTAGTGGTTCGTTATGGTGAACAAAACATGCAGATACTTATATATAACCTGTGTATATAGTGTAATAACCGACAAAGTATTTGTTCACTGATTGATGAACATACTTGAAACAACAATATGCACACCATATTTTTGAGTACAGCGATGATTCACTCATTTTATTATATAAATATATCAAACTACACACTATTGAATAATATTACAGCAAAAAAACTATGAAAAATCAATCAGAGACATTGAAATAATTAGGTAATTATCTCTTTGTGGGAACTCCGGCCTGACAGCTGGCGAGCAACAGACCGCCTGGGACGCACGCTGAGTCAGCGCCTGTTTTTTGCCAGACTTTCCTGCCCTATAGCAGGGAATATATGCCACTTACGATTTTTGTATTATTTTTCCCATGATCAGTGAACACAAATTAACAGATTAGCAAGTTTTTTTTTTTTTGTTGTTTTTTTCAAAATTACATGCGCCTGTGGGGAACAAAGGATATTATACTTCTAGCATGTTAAGGGTTAAAGGTACGCTTGGCGCATCCGATCCTTCGATCATCATCACCCCTAAATCAACAACAACATAACTTAGATTCAAGGCCTCGTGATTTCCATAAAGATTAACGATTATGTGTTATAGTGGTGTATACAGGGATACTCCATAGTAATGTAGACTGAATTAATTGAAGCCAAGAGTGGCATATTCATAATAATTAGTGTACGAGGCTAGTGTTGTCAATGCTTTACATATGTTTATTCATTTTGGTTTAGTAAATTTAATTATTTTATACTGTGTACCTTATACTACCCGCCATGCTACCTCATACACAGGTTAAGTAAATCAAGGCATTTAACAATAATAATTATATGCACTGTGTATTTATGGAAAGTACATACTGTACATATAAAATGAGTTACAAGAAGAACGTTGGATTTCTAGATAGAGCAAGTATATACTGTGCCTAAAGCCACTAATGTGCATAGCATTTACTGAATACTGAGCCAAATTGGAAATACAGTGGGGGCTCGATTTACGATGGTAATCCGTTCCCAGAGACGGATCATAAGTCGAAATATCGTAAGTCGAAGCAATTTTCCCATAAGAAATAAAGGGAATTGAATTAATCCGTTCCCCCACCCTCCAAAATATTAACTTACAAATACATTTTATACTGAATACAATTTTTTTCTCTAACTACAATACAGTACATATGTTTATCTTACCTTTATGGGGGACTCATGATGCGTATGGAAGATGGTGAGAAGGGGGGGAGGAGAGGTGTTACTGTTTGGAAGAGGAGTCCCCTTCCATTATAACATCAGGCAGTGAGGACTTCTCTGGGGTACACGCTCTGGCACGTTTTGCCTGCATACCACTAGGACCTGCTTCTGGCTCTCTGCTTGATTTTCTCACTAGAAATCGTTCCATTGAAGATTGTTTTTCCCTTGTGAAGGTAAAGCTTTGGTGTTCGGCTGTTTCAATAGCTAGGGGCAGGGCCTCGTCACATAACAAAAAAAAAAAAGAAGATCGTTTGCCCTTTTGTCTGTGGTAAGGTAATGGAAAGACACACAAAACACAAAGTATAAAAATGAAATTTTAATTACTCTAGAAAACAAGATATGAATAAAGACAATCTCTTGGCTTACGTAAAATTCATAACAAGTCAACAAACAAAACAACATGAATAATTAATGGCAGTAAAAATTTACTCTAAGACAATAAAGTGCAGGTAATAGTGATAGTAATATAAATCAAATCAGGTGCTGAGAATACTGGCTTCAAGCTGCCACCTCCCTTAGTACACGACAGCCAGAGCTTTGTCTACTATAGAGAGATGTCAACTCCAAGGAGCACAGGGATATTCTGAGGAGTACTGCGTGCTGCTGGCCCAGACGTCGACTCGGGTAGTGGCGTGTGTGCAGGTGCGGCGACACACCAGCCAATCAGGAACAGGCAGGCGGAGAATGGGTAGTTTGCTGGTTTGACGGCGGGCGGGAGCCAGTGTGTCTGGTGGTGCAAGGTACGCTTTGCTTCCTGGGAAAAACGTTTGGCGATACTGGTGGACGTATCTTCAATATAGTATCTTGTACTTGAATGACGTAAATTGTGTAGGGAAGAGCAGGCTCAATCTCTCTTGAAAGAGATTATCGTCACACCCTTCTTTCCAACACTTGTCTGTAGTGATGCATCACATTGTCATTAAAAAGGTCAATGCAACGGGCTGTTACAGCTTTATCTGGATGATTCTTTTCAGCAAAACTTTGCTGTCCTTCCCATACTGCACACATTTTCTTAATTAATGAGGAAAGGACAACCTCTAATGCTGCCGCCGCCGCCTCTGAAGATTTATTGTACTGCCTAGCTAGTTCAACAACTCTAGTACCATTTTCATGTTTACATATGACCTCTTGTTTTTCCTCTATGGTCATTCTTACTTGTCTTTTCATATGTTGAACCTTACCACTGACTTTCTAGGGACCCATGGCATAATATATAATAATCAGTTTTATGTTCAAAACAAAAAAATCACCACAAAAACTAAATTTCTTATTGGAGTGATCATCACTAAGCGGGCAGCTCTAGTAAACTAAGGCAGGTCAGCCTGCGTGACCAGGAACCACAAGCTCGGTCGACCCAAATGTGTACCAACAAATATCATAAGTCGAGTCACATTTTTCGATCAAATTTACATTGTTACTCAAATTTATCGTAAGTCGAGGTGCCACTGTATTAGAACACTGCTGAGAGATTATATACGTACGAGTTGACAAGAGTGAGGGGGGACTAGGCTAATAATAAGGACGGAGGTGGTCGTCGAGGCAACATTCTTTCAGGTAGTCTCAGTTCCGTACGCAGGCCAAGTTGTAGACCAGGAACCAGCAACGGTCCCTGGTCTACAATTGCAGTCTACAGTCTACAGTGTTGACAGTGTTACCAAAAGAGACGTGAGGTCAAGTGATTTTGGGGTAGCCTAGCCTCTCTAGTTTGTTTGGCAGTTGCTTTGAGGGCAGCTAGTGAGTCTATTCTGTAACACTGGGTGAGGTGGTGTGTGCCTCATCAGAGAAGTACTAGAGGCATAATCTGCTGCGAGGCATCCACAGTTATACATGCCCCATCACACTTCTCACTCTACTCTGCCACCCTCCAAGGGCAGTGAGTGGCTCTGGTAGTCCTCGGGGAACATGCTAGAAGCCCTGTGGTCTTTATGCGACATAGGGGAAAGTGTGGCTTGAATGGAGTCCTCAATGTGGGCAAGGAAGCCATCTGAGAATAGATTCTGCAACACCCTCCATCAGAACACAAGCAGTCAATAAATGGAAGAATATTCGAGATTGGAACCGAGTCATCAGGAAGCTTCATCCAGAAAGTAGAAGTGGAGAGAGAAGAAAGAAACATGAGGAAGAGAAAAAGACAAAATTAACAAAGAAGGCTGCAGGAGCTCAAAGCTCTAAAAGGACAGATAAATTGCCATCCTATCGAGGATTACACTCTGGTAGCCACCCACCAAGCCCCCTCAAGCTGACAACGGTTAGACATTAAAGGGGAGAAGTGGTCACAAGGCATAGGTTCTTCTATCTTATTAGATATATTTAATTATGTTATTTGGTGTGAGCAATGCATGCACTAGTGGTTGTAAATATTTCCATACAAATGTATTTTTAGTGGATGTTCACTTGTCTGTTTGTATTAGGCCAGGCTATTTAAAGTTAGAATAGATGCTCTCGTGCTTTTTAAACTTACATTGGCATGTCTATAACGTCTAAGTTTTATTTTTACTGTCATATTTGTGACACTATATTTTAAAGCAGTATATTACTTAAAAAACAATTTCTTTATAGGAAGCTGATCGGATTTTGAAAAAGGCAAGCAAGACTCACAAAGAAAAGGTAGAAGACTTCAATCGTCACTTGGACTCCCTCACAGAACACTTTGATATCCCTAAAGTGTCATGGACTAAGTGAAGCATACATGTCTATTTGGTTTCACATAGTGTGATATTTAGTATAAGGTTTATTTTAAGTTCTTCTCTATTTGTCAAATAAATGTTTGTACACTCACTTAATTGTGTTTGTGAGGGTTGAACCTCAGCTCTTTGGTCCCACCTCTCATCTGTCAACTGGTGTACAGTGTGGGAAAATTTGACTCCAATAATTTGTAATTAAAATGAATAATTTGAGCGCTGTGAAGGACCACCACTTTTTGAGAAAAAGTGGAAAACAAAATGAGACAATGGATTAAACTGATACCAAGAACTAGTGTCCTATGGATCTTAGTGAAACTGTATTTCTTATGTAAAGGGAGTCAAATTAACTTGCAAAAAAATGGGGGGTTCAAGTGCTAAGATACAATTAAGTTCTAGCACCTATAATCCGATGCTGGTTCATTCGTCAGAAAGAAATGTATATGCATAAATTTATATCATAGTTCATATATAAATCAAATAGGAAATTGTTGGTAAATAATATGATTTCCTAAATGGCAGGTAAATGGTGATTTAAGAGGAAATCATTCATGTAACAAAATATTAGTGTATTTAATACTACACTACTAGAAATCAAGTCAGCTTAGCTGTAAATACTAGAAAGGCCTAATTTGTTGTCACGATCCACCGACGACGTGTTGCCTCAAGCAAATTGTTGCACGTGGAGGTAGAGGAGCCTAATACCTCGGTTGTCATGGACCCGGAGCTGGAAGGCAATTACACTGTAGAATTCCACTAATTGGTAACTAAAAGTACATCTTGAATTATGAAATATCTTCCTACAGAATGTAATTATTACTGCAGAAATCTTGAGTAAATAACTATGCAATTTATATTCCAACAAAAGGCGGAATAAATTTGGAGATTCAACGTACAGTACTGGATTTTGTTGTTAATCACACAGCCTAATGACAACTAGTCTAAATATAAACATATGCACAATATTATAGTTTAGAAAATTATTAGTTGCCAGGACGAGTGTCCATTGATGTAGGAACGATTCCAGATCCCTTGTCCTCAGCTGCCATGATAAGACGTTATTTGTGGGTTGGAGTAATTATTAGTTCCTAGGACACTGCCGTGATGTGTCAAGTAACGTGGCACCGCTCTGCTAGTTGTGGAAGCAAAATACAAACTGTTAGCAAGATCGAAATGTAGATCTCTGTGCTCATTGCTAATGGCGTCTGAGTCGCGTGGTGGATGGCGACATTCTAGCGTCTTCTTCCTCTTCCCGATTGCGCATGTGCGGCTCTCGATAGACATCTTGAGCGTATATGGATTAATATATATCGGAATTAACTAAGAGGAGATGGTGACGAGTATTGATGTCACATTTAGTTCTTCCGTGTTAAAATATAACTTCGCGTAACATAAATTGGGTTTATTAAAGTCACGCAGCTAATCGAGGAAATTAAAGTGAAATCGTTTACATTAAATAATTTCCTCTAGAATGTTTAATATCGACTAAATAAAGGAGTTCCAGTAAGCAGTAGTATGCTACGAAAATAAACTTATAAGTAAATAACTATTTTTAGTAAAGGAATTAATAAATTGAACTGTTATAAATCCAACTAAATGTGGAAAGAATTCATGTTTCTACCTGTCGTTCCTCGCGTCATCACTCTGACTAGGAAGAATCTGGTAATGTGGTTATTATAAATCATGATGATGATTAAATCTACAAGTTAGTGATTTTAGTAACTACTTGTGGTTAATACAAAGGTTGTATAAAAATACAAAGGATGTATGAAACTGTTGGTTATTTCCAACATACAGGTTTCTGAGCCAGTTGAGCTCTAGTATATCTACATTTGAAACTGTGTATGGAGTCTGCCTGCATCACATCACTGCCTAGTGCATTCCATCTGTTAACTACTCTGACACTGAAAAACTTGTTTCTAATATCTCTGTGGCTCATTTGGGTACTCAGTTTCCACCTGTCCCTATGTGTCAGTGCACCTGTGTTAAATAGTCTGTCTTAATCTACCCTGTCAGTTCCCCTGAGAGTTTATGTGATAATTATGTCACCCCCTTATGCTTTGGTTTTCCAGTGATGTGAGGTTAAATTCATGCAACCTTTCCTTTTAACTCATACCTCATAATTTAGGGACTAGTCTGGTGGCTTGCCTTTGAACCTTCTCCAAATTCATCTTGTGCTTGATGAACCACATACTCCAGGCTTGATATGACGTATGTTATATACAATGTTCTGAATGATTCCATAAACAAATGTCTAAAGGCAGTTCTTTGTGTGTGTACTCGCCTATTTGTGCCTGCAGGATCAAGCTCTAGCCATTCGGCCCCGCTTTTCTAGCTGTTGGTTGTCTAATGCAGTGACTCCTAGCCCATTTCCCTATCATACCTGCTTTTAAAGTCATGAATAGAATTTGCTTCTACAACCTGCTCCTTTAGGTCATTCTATTTACTCACTACCCTTATGCTAAACAAAAATTTCTAACATTTCTATGATACATCTGTGTCTCAAGCTTCCATCTGTGCCAACTTGTTTTGTTGATATTCATTGTAAACATTTACTCTGTTTCCACCCTGTCAATCCCTCTAAGTATTTTATACATCTGTATCATGTCACCCCTCTCCCTCCTCCTTTCTAATGTTGTCAGGTTTAGTTCCTTCAGTCTCTCTTTGTCCCTCATCCCTCGCAGCTTTGGGACGAATCTCTCTTTTTGCAAATGTCTGCACCTTTCATTGTGTGTGTGTGTGTGTGTGTGTGTGTGTGTGTGTGTGTGTGTGTGTGTGTGTGTGTGTAATTACCTAAGTGTAGTTACAGGATGAGAGCTACGCTCGTGGTGTCCCGTCAACCCAGCACTCTTTGTCATATAACGTTTTGAAACTACTGACGGTTTTGGCCTCCACCACCTTCTCACTTAACTTGTTCCAACCATCTACCACTCTGTTTGCAAAAGTGAATTTTTTTATATTTCTTCGGCATCTTTGTTTAGTTAGTTTAAATATATGACCTCTTGTTCTTGAAGTTCCACGTCTCGGGAAATCTCCCCTATCGATTTTATCAATTCCTGTTACTATTTTTTACATAGTGATCATATCACCTCTTTTTCTTCTGTCTTCTAGTTTTGGTATATTTAAGGCCTCTAACCTCTCCTCGTAGCTCCTGCCCTTCAGTTCTGGGAGCCACTTAGTAGCATGTCTTTGCACCTTTTCCAGTTTGTTGATGTGCTTCTTAAGATATGGGCACACTACAACCACTGCATATTCTAGCTTTGGCCTAACAAAAGTCATGAACAATTTCTTTAGTATTTTGCCATCCATGTATTTAAAAACAATTCTGAAGTTAGAAAGCGTGGCATAGGCTCCTCGCACAACATTCTTTATGTAGTCCTCAGGTAATAGTTTTCTATCTAGAACCACCCCTAGATCTCTTTCTTTATCAGAATTATTAAAGATTTCTCACATAATTTATAGGTTGTGTGGGATCTATGTTCTCCTATTCCACATTCCATAACATGGCATTTATTCACATTAAATTCCATTTGTCAAGTGGTGCTCCATATATTTATTTTGTCCAGGTCTTCTTGAAGGGCATGACAATCATCTAAGTTTCTTATCCTTCCTATTATCTTAGCATCATCAGCAAACATGTTCATATAATTCTGTATTCCAACTGGTAGATCATTTATGTAGACAATGAACATCACGGGTGCAAGAACCGAGCCCTGTGGTACTCCACTTGTGACATTTCTCCAGTCAGATACATTACCTTCGATTACTGCCCTCATTTTTCTATCAGTCAGAAAATTTTTCATCCATGTTAGAAGCTTACCTGTCACCCCTCCAATATTTTCCAGTTTCCAGATCAACCTCTTAAGTGGAACTCTGTCAAAAGCCTCTTTTAGGTCCAGATAGATGCAGGCAACCCAACCATCTCTCTCCTGTAAAATCTCTGTGGCTGGATCATAGAAACTGAGTAAATTCGATACACAGGATCTTCCAGATCGAAAACCATACTGTCTGTCTGATATTATATCATTTCTCTCAAGGTGTTCCACCCATTTAGTTTTTATTATTTGTTTTTTTCCAATATTTTCACTATTACACTTGTCAGTGATATAGGTCTACAATTGAAGGGGGTCTTCCCTGCTGCCACTCTTGTAGATTGGAACTATGTTAGTCTTTTTCCACACGTCTGCTACGACTCCTGTACACAGGGATGCCTGAAAGATCAGGTGCTGAGCTCAGATGCA
Organism: Procambarus clarkii; assembly: GCF_040958095.1. Classification (NCBI taxonomy): domain Eukaryota; kingdom Metazoa; phylum Arthropoda; class Malacostraca; order Decapoda; family Cambaridae; genus Procambarus; species Procambarus clarkii. Next base: position 25,901,489 of record NC_091193.1, read on the forward strand.
CATTCTCTCAGGACCCATGGTGAAACTCCATCTGTGTGTGTGTGTGTGTGTGTGTGTGTATTTATTGGAATGTAAGTTGGTGTGGATGAGTGGGTATGATTTAACCTTAAATGTTAAAACTGATTAAATATTTAAAAATACTGTATATCCATTGTTTTCAATCTTTAATGCCTCATTCTCAAAATTTTCCTTTAAGAGATTGTCCATGTGAAATCTCAAAATATTTTGACAGCTTTCAAGTGTTTAGCCCCCTCCAAAGTGTCACCTTGTCGTTGTGAGGGGGTTAATATATGACTTCCTGGGTGTCGTATACCTAGGAAGTCTCTCTGTGTATAGAGAGACTATACCTCTCTCTCTGGATGTTGTACGTGCTAAGGTACACACCTGTAGGGAGCTTGTTCATGTCAATATACCTCCTGCTGGAGGGGCTGCCCTTGGTGGATGGTTGGGTGTCCAGGCTGAAGTGAAAGGGAGAAAAAGGTCTTTGCACCAGTGTGGAATAATGTATAAGGCAGTGGGACTTCATGTTAAAAAGAGTACCTCTAGGGACAACGCACCCCTTCCTGAACTGGCCAGTACTTGGCTGCCCAAGTAAGTGGTATTCCTTGGCTCCAAGACCCAAACCTTTGAAATTAATGCTGTATGGATACCAAACTGACTTCACATACACAGGCTTATGGGGTGTACGACCAGACCCCCCGAGTCGGCCGGTGAAGGAAGACAAGGCTCCATGGCCCTGGCTACGTTGGGCCCAGACCAGGCTTTTTTGTTCACTGTCCTAACTGACGCTCTCTACTCCACTCCCACTTCCATGGCAGGGTTCAGCCCCAATCCCTCCAGTGGTGACCTCGTTGTCTGGAGTGGCTGCATCTGTTGTGATGACGGTGCCTTTTAAGCCCCCCCCCCCCTCCCTCCTTCCTCATACTGTGGGAGCTTGGTGCTGTACCTCCCACACTCAAATGTGCATGATTCCTCCCAACTCATCAATGTTCCAAGATTTGTTTGGTCCTGTCAAGTGGACTAAATATTTTGACATTTCTCATATTGATCGTACACGTCCTGATGATTTGCTCATCCATAAATACTTGGTTGATTCATTTGATACCCATGTCACTTAACCCCACCATTGGCACATGTATAATTGCAACCCCTTCTCAGTAGGCAGCAGCCTTCCTGGCATTGCTGTCCTGCATTGGTGAGACCCCAGCTTGGGTCTCCCAAAATGCCGGGTTAAATGCCAGCATTGGCATAATCATTCTCCTGCACCATGTTGCAACTGGAGATAAAGCTAAAAAGACTGTTACGAGGATATTAAATATATTCTCGAGGCCCAAAGCTATTCTATCCTCCAGATTGATACATTCACTCAACCCCCTCGTGGTCATTGTCATCAGCCTTTTTGGGTAGTCAAAATCACTTTTGATGGTAGGTCCTTTCTGTCTTTCGTTATTCTTGCAGGTGCCAGATGCTCCGTTCAGGAATACATCCCTCTCCTCGTCTCTCCAATAGGCGTTGGAAATTTGGACATGGTCTCTTGCGATGCACTAGTGAGATGTCCCTGGGACCCTTGTATGGAGTCCCAGGTCATTCTAAGACAAGAGTCCTCTTCTTTCCCAGCCTCGCTGCATCAATTTAGATGATGCCCACCCTGCCTTCTCCTGCTTGTGCATACACGACAAATTTGAGGAAGCCATTTTTAATTTAAAACATTGTGATCAGATTTCTTTGCCTGAGGCAAGATGTTGTGTTCGTTGCCTTAACTCTTTCTCCAACATAACTTATGCTTGTGTGTTGCATCCACTTCTCCTCCACACTCTTCACCCCTTTCTTAATTCCACAACTGTTTCCATGCGACCCTGATACTGTACGTCCACCAGCTCCCCGTCTTCTGCTCGTCTCTATTATGACCGTGAAAATTTTCCTCGCTGTTCACTTCCTGGTGTTTCAACCCTCCCTTCCAAGTCTGTTCAATAATCCTTGGTGAATCAGATACCCCTCGATATCGCTCTCCTTATGCAGTTTTGTTCTCATATTGGCATCTTTAGGGAAATTTAGCGCCTTTTGAATATCTTGCAACTTTGATGGTGCTACAGTACACAAGCCTCCCCATCTTGGCTCCTTCTTTTGAAGATTACTTACTTTCAAGTGTTAAGACGTATGGAGCTTTACTCCATATACTGTATACTCCTTGTTGGGTTTGTTATCACACAAGTGACATGCTCACTACAGTACTGTTATGTACTGAATAACAAGAAACCAAGGTGGTGTGTACTCTGACAACCCAGACAGGACTTGAAGTGTGGTTTGTGTAATCCAAATAACCAAGTATAACTGCAGTATATACAGTAGCATTTTGATGTTAGTTCAATCTAAGGAATCAAATATTAAAGATATTGATAAGAGACCATTTGAACATTAAAAGTTATTTACCTGAGAGATACTATATCTAGTGGGCTCAATAGGGACAGGAAGCCAGTGGCTTATTAAAGGCTCTTGTTTCTCCTGTTATTCCTGAGGATTTTTTCCATTTGGATTTTGAACTGCAGTAGTCTACTAGCTTTGGCATTTACACCTTTAACAGGTAGGCAATTAATTAATTCCATGGGTTAAGATTAACTTATGGATGAAAAATCATCTCCTGTTGTTTGTGCTACAAACTGCCTTCCTTGAAGACAAGGGGTGACATTTGCATATTTTCAGTCTCCCTTGAATGTCTCCAAGAGACATTCTTGCATGTCTGCCTCAGTCAAACAGAAATCTTGAAATCTTAAAATGAAATCTTGACCTTGGTCAAAATTTCTTATTGGAGTTTCAGTAACAAAGTTCATTGGCCAATTTCTTTACAATTTTAGAGTGAATTCCATCCAGACCTAGAGCTTTTGATTCATTGAAATTGTTGATACAGTTATAACATTCAGTCTCCTGCTATAAAAATCTTTTTGGAGGTTGTGGTTTAATTATTCTCTTGTGAATAGTAATCTCAGTCAACTACCCTTTTATAGGGAGTTATAACTTGCCTGGTCTCTTCTTTCAAGGGTTTTACTCCTATATGCAGAGTATTAAGCAACAACACTTGTAAAGAAATAACTGGAAAGCACAGTTTTCAATCATCCTGCAAAGAGCATTCATCAAACTAAAATATAATATAGCAAGTGGACATCACAGCTGGGACAGTAAAGGGCAGGATTCCTTTCCATTAAATAAACACAAGTCTAGTTGGTACTGTATGGCCAATACACAAGCCGGTTAAGGTGGTTTCCTAATTTTGACGAAACAAAGGCTAAGGGAATGTTTCATGTTCGATGGCACCGCATTTAAACTCTCCCACTTCTTTCCATCTGGCAATTATGTTACACATGTATGATTGGGTAGAAATCTGTGATAAAAATAGGTTTTGAGAGGGAGGTGGGAGACATGTTTGACTGGCAGATATTTTGTCATTTCATCAGCGACTACACACACACATGACAAGGTAGCCAGGATAATTCCACTTGTTTGTTTACTAAAAATTAGATAAATATTGCATTTCAATAACAAATATATAAGAGAAAAGAATTAGAGGCAGTAGAGCACTACAAAGATAGTTTTACTCTAAACATTGTTGTAAAGAACACATCAAATTGAATATAATTAAGCTTTTAAAGCACTCAACAAAAAACATATTGCTAGAAACAAAATTGAAAAATCCACCAGCTACAGATTTTGAACCATCAGTAAAAGCATCAAGGGATCTGGGGCCAGATTCAACTAGCAGTTGTGCATCATCTTGCGAACCTGTACATCTTCTCAGTCTTTGGCAGCTTTGTTTACATTAGTAAGTTTCCATACTTGTAAACTGTTTACTAATCAAATGTTATAAACAGCTTCCTAATCCTTCAGAGCTCAAACTGTTTAATGTATATAAACAGAGCCACCAAAGATTAAGAAAAGATGTAACAGGTTTGTAAGGACAGTATTTGCATAACTGATTGTAAAATCTGGCCCCCGGAAATGTTCTAGCCTAGTTAACATAATCACCTCAACACACTGGTTTAAAAGTAAGTTACCCAGGACAATTTAGTATAAAAAATATCATTAAACATTTATTGTTAACTTGTTGCTCTTTGTAAAGGCTTCTAGTTGTAGGATATTCAAAAGGTCCCAAACATCATTTAGTATACCAATACTTGTAATACAGTAAAATTGTACAAGACTAGCAGCATTAACGGTATCTGGTTCACCAAGGGGCAAATGACTAAGGGACATTGGGAAAGCAAAACCTAAGATAAGGTAATTATCTGGAGAAAGTGCTAACTAAAGATTTAAAAATCAAAACTAAATTTTATGAGCTGCACAACTAAGCTGGGCAACAGAGCACAGGGCATGACATATGCTGCAAGGCTAGAACAGTTTCCTACTGCTTATTACAGTGACAGCAAGTGGCTACATTTAATTGTATACGGGTTATCTGTAATAACCAACTATATCTAACTATCACTAGTTTCATGGAGACCAATGACCTCCACAACCCAGGCCAACATGGATTTAAAACGGGAAGATCATGCCTCACACAGCTATTTGACCACTACGTCAAAATCACTGAGGCATTAGAAGAAAAACAAAATACAGATGTGGAATACACAGACTTTGAAAAGGCATTTGATAATTGTAACCATGGAGTGATAGCACACAAAATGAAGTCCATGGGAATAACAGTTAAAGTAGGACAGTGGATATTCAATTTTCTGCCAAACAGAACACAAAGAGTAGCAGTCAACCAAATAAAATAGTCCAAGTGCAGTTAAAGCTCTGTATCTCAGGGTACAGTTCTTGAACCACTGCTTTTCCTTATTCTCATATCAGATATAGACAAAAATACAAGTTACAGCTTTGTATCATAATTTGCAGACACAAAAATCAGCATGAAAATTACCTCTGCTGAAGACATTGAAAAACTACAAGCAGATACAGTATTACTAAAGCTTTCGATTGGGCAGCAGAAAATAACATGATGTTTAACAGTGAACAATTACAGGTACTCTGGTACGGTAAAAATGAGGACCTTGAACAAAATACAGTACAGTGAACAAAACACAATCAAATCTCCCCATAGTAGAAAAGTGGCATATAAAGTATCTGGAAATAATTATGTCTGAGACCTAACGTTCAGGGAGCATAACTAAGCAAATATTGCATCGGCCAGAAATATGATAAGATGGATTATGAGAACCGTCAAATCCAGGGATCCCATCACAATGATTGTACTATTCAAATCACTTGTGCTGTCCCGTCTTGAGTACTGGTCGATACTCCATTTCCCTCTTCAGAGCAGGAGAGGTTGCTGAAATAAGAGGAAATGCAGAGAACATATTCAGCATACATAGACACGATAAAGCACCTAAACTATTGAGATCATCTCAAAGCTCTCCAAATGTACTGCCTAGAAAGGAGATGAGAGAGGTATCAAATAATATACACATGGGCCAGGTCCCAAATCTACAACGTAAAATAACAACATTCTAAGAGTGAAACGATATGTAAGAAAATGCAGAATAGAATCAGTGAAGGGCAGAGGTGCAATAGGCACAATCAGAGATCCATGGTTGTTTAACATACTCCCAACAAATGCAAGAAAAATATATATATATATATATATATATATATATATATATATATATATATATATATATATATTTATATATATATATATATATATATATATATATATATATATGTCGTACCTAGTAGCCAGAACGCACTTCTCAGCCTACTATGCAAGGCCCGATTTGCCTAATAAGCCAAGTTTTCATGAATTAATGTTTTTTCGACTACCTAACCTACCTAACCTAACCTAACCTAACTTTTTCAGCTACCTAACCTAACCTAACCTATAAAGATAGGTTAGGTTAGGTTAGGGAGGGTTGGTTAGGTTCGGTCATATATCTACGTTAATTTTAACTCTAATAAAAAAAAATTACCTCATACATAATGAAATGGGTAGCTTTATCATTTCATAAGAAAAAAAATAGAGAAAATATATTAATTCAGGAAAACTTGGCTTATTAGGCAAATCGGGCCTTGCATAGTAGGCTGAGAAGTGCGTTCTGGCTACTAGGTACGTTATATATATATATATGTCGTACCTAATAGCCAGAACGCACTTCTCAGCCTACTATTCAAGGCCCGATTTGCCTAATAAGCCAAGTTTTCATGAATTAATGTTTTTTCGTCTACCTAACCGACCTAACCTAACCTAACCTAGCTTTTTTTGGCTACCTAACCTAACCTTACCTATAAATATAGGTTAGGTTAGGTTAGGTAGGGTTGGTTAGGTTCGGTCATATATCTACGTTAATTTTAACTCCAATAAAAAAAAATTGACCTCATACATAGAGAAAAGGGTTGCTTTATCATTTCATAAGAAAAAAATTATAGTAAATATATTAATTCAGGAAAACTTGGCTTATTAGGCAAATCGGGCCTTGAATAGTAGGCTGAGAAGTGAGTTCTGGCTACTAGGTACGACATATATATATATATATATATATGTCGTACCTAGTAGCCAGAACTCACTTCTCAGCCTACTATGCAAGGCCCGATTTGCCTAATAAGCGAAGTTTTTATGAATTAATTGTTTTTCGACTACCTAACCTACCTAACCTAACCTAACCTAACTTTTTCGGCTACATAACCCAACCTAACCTGTAGAGATAGGTTAGGTTAGGTTAGGTAGGGTTGGTTAGGTTCGGTCATATATCTACGTTAATTTTAACTCCAATGAAAAAAAATTGACCTCATATATAATGAAATGGGTAGCTTTATGATTCCATAAGAAAAAATTTAGAGAAAATATATTAATTGAGGAAAACTTGGCTTATTAGGCAAATTGGGCCATGCATAGTAGGCTGAGAAGTGAGTTCTGGCTACTAGGTACGACATATATATATATATATATATATATATATATATATATATATATAATATATATATATATATATATATATATATATAATTATATATATATATATATATATATATATATATATATATATATATATATAATATATATATATATATATATATATATATATATATAATATATATATATATATATATGTCGTACCTAGTAGCCAAAACGCACTTCTCAGCCTACTATGCAAGGCCAAATTAGCCTAATAAGCCAAGTTTTCCTGAATTAATATATTTTCTCTTATTTTTTTCTTATGAAATGATAAAGCTACCCATATCATTATGTATGAGGTCAATTTTTCTTTATTGGAGTTAAAATTAACGTAGATATATGAACGAACCTAACCAACCCTACCTAACCTAACCTAACCTATCTGTTTAGGTTAGGTTAGGTTAGGTAGCCGAAAAAGTTAGGTTAGGTTAGGTTAGGTAGGTTAGGTAGTCGAAAAACAATTAATTCAGGAAAACTTGGCTTATTAGGCAAATTGGGCCTTGCATAGTAGGCCGAGAAGTGCGTTCTGGCTACTAGGTACGACATATATATATATATATATATTATATATATATATATATATATATATATATATATATATATTATATATATATATATATATATATATATATATATATGTCGTACCTAGTAGCCAGAACGCCCTTCTCGGCCTACTATGCAAGGCCCGATTTGCCTAATAAGCCAAGTTTTCCTGAATTAATATATTTTCTCTAATATTTTTCTTATGAAATGATAAAGCTACCAATTTCATTATGTATGAGGTCAATTTTTTTTTATTGGAGTTAAAATTAACGTAGATATATGACCGAACCTAACCAACCCTACCTAACCTAACCTAACCTATCTTTAAAGGTTAGGTTAGGTTAGGTAGCCGAAAAAGTTAGGTTAGGTTAGGTTAGGTAGGTTAGGTAGTCGAAAAAACATTAATTCATGAAAACTTGGCTTATTAGGCAAATCGGGCCTTGCATAGTAGGCTGAGAAGTGCGTTCTGGCTACTAGGTACGACATATATATATATATATATATATATATATATATATATATATATATATATGTCGTACCTAGTAGCCAGAACTCACTTCTCAGCCTACTATTCAAGGCCCGATTTGCCTAATAAGCCAAGTTTTCCTGAATTAATATATTTACTATAATTTTTTTCTTATGAAATGATAAAGCAACCCTTTTCTCTATGTATGAGGTCAATTTTTTTTTATTGGAGTTAAAATTAACGTAGATATATGACCGAACCTAACCAACTCTACCTAACCTAACCTAACCTATATTTATAGGTAAGGTTAGGTTAGGTAGCCAAAAAAAGCTAGGTTAGGTTAGGTTAGGTAGGTTAGGTAGACGAAAAAACATTAATTCATGAAAACTTGGCTTATTAGGCAAATCGGGCCTTGAATAGTAGGCTGAGAAGTGCGTTCTGGCTATTAGGTACGACATATATATATGTATGTATGTATGTATGTATGTATGTCGTACCTAGTAGCCAGAATGCACTTCTCAGCCTACTATGCAAGGCCCGATTTGCCTAATAAACCAAGTTTTCATGAATTAATGTTTTTTCGACTACCTAACCTAACCTAACATTTTCGGCTACCTAACCTAACCTATAAAGATAGGTTAGGTTAGGTTCGGTCATATATCTACGTTAATTTTAACTCCAATAAAATAAAATTGACCTCATACATAATGAAATGGGTAGCTTTATCATTTCATTAGAAAAAAATTTGAGAAAATATATTAATGCAGGAAAACTTGGCTTATTAGGCAAATCGGGCCTTGCATAGTAGGCCGAAAAGTACGTTCTGGCTACTAGGTACGACATAGATATATATATGTCGTACCTAGTAGCCAGAACTCACTTTTTGGCCTACTATTCAAGGCCCGATTTGCCTAATAAGCCAAGTTTTCCTGAATTAATATATTTTTTCTAATTTTTTTCTTATGAAATGATAAAGCTACCCATTTCATTATGTATGAGGTCATTTTTTTTTTATTGGAGTTAAAATTAACGTAGATATATGACCGAACCTAACCAACCCTACCTAACCTAACCTAACCTATCTTTATAGGTTAGGTTTGGTTAGGTAGCCGAAAAAGTTAGGTTAGGTTAGGTTAGGTAGGTTAGGTAGTCGAAAAACAATTAATTCATGAAAACTTGGCTTATTAGGCAAATCGGGCCTTGTATAGTAGGCTGAGAAGTGCGTTCTGGCTATTAGGTACGACATATATATATATATATGTCGTACCTAGTAGCCAGAACGCACTTCTCAGCCTACTATGCAAGGCCCGTTTTGCCTAATAAGCCAAGTTTTCATGAATTAATATATTTTCCCTAATTTTTTCCTTATGAAATGATAAAGCTACCCATTTCATTATGTATGAGGTCAGTTTTATTTTATTGGAGTTAAAATTAAGGTAGATATATGACCGAACCTAACCAACCCTACCTAACCTAACCTAACCTATCTTTATAGGTTAGGTTAGGTTAGGTAGCCGAAAAAGTTAGGTTAGGTAGGTTAGGTAGTCGAAAAACAATTAATTCACGAAAACTTGGCTTATTAGGCAAAACGGGCCTTGCATAGTAGGCTGAGAAGTGCGTTCTGGCTACTAGGTACGACACACATATATATATATATATATATATATATATATATATATATATATATATATATATATATATATATATATATATATGTATGTATATATATATATATATATATATATATATATATATATATATATATATATATATATATATATATATATATATATATATATATAAAACTATTTGTTTTATGAACATAATAATTGAATCACTAATATGCACACCATAATTTTGAGTATATCGATGATTCACCCCTTTTATTATATAAATATATCACACTACACACTATTGAATAATATTACTGCAAAAAAACAAAGAAAAAATCAGACATTGAAGTAATTAGATATCTTTGTGGCAACTCCCGCCTGACAGCTGTGGCGGACCGCCTCTGACGCTCTGTCAACGCCTGCATTTTGCCAGATTTCCTCGCCCTATTGCAGCCAAAATATGTCCCCTACAATTTTTTTTTTTCCCCGTGCTCAGGGAACACAAATTAACATTTTTAGAAGACGAAAAAAATTTAGAATATTTTTTTCTTGTGCACACGGTGTTAAAGTCATCAGGACCCCTTAGCAGCTTAAGGGTTAAAAGAAGAGAACTAGATAGGTTTCTTCGAGAAGTGCCCGACCATCCAGGCTGTGGATATGTGGGCCTGTGGGCCCAAGCGCTCTTAAGTCAAGCCTGGCTTGGTTTTGAAGAACAACTCCCAGAACCCTATCCTGGTATAATCTAGCCATCTGGCATGGAGTGCATTATGACCGGATATAAATTTAAAAAAAGGATTCGCTTTGGGAAATGGAACAAGCATGTATCGTTCTTCAGCAGCAGGATCTTTAAATTCATTAGGGAGTTCAAGTGAACCATGAAGATTCATTTTGCCAGATGGAGGAGAGTTTAACCCTTAGACTGTGCATATTACCACGCATATTGGGGATCTGGTAGCAAAAAGTATTTAAATTATGTAAAAATAACTTAAAAATGTTAAACAAATCTCAAACTTATTGGCTTCAGTGTCGTGAAACTTTCATCAAAATATTTTCAGAAATTGATTTTTGACAAATTTTTACAAAATAAGAACATTTTGTTGATAAGGAGAATAGCTTCTAATAACTGGAACTGAAGGATTATGCAGTAATAAGGAGATGCAAGCACCTGTCCGACGCTCAAAGAAAAATAGTAGTAAGTGTCCACAAAGTGGATATGAAGTTGGTGCCATTATATCATTGCTGAGTAATACATAATAACACAAATAATAATGAATAACTATGTTAATATGCTCTATTTTGTTATGTATCATATAAATACATTGTCCAATGTTAATATATGTTACATTCATCAATGTCCCAAAAATATTTTTTTTTAGATTATAGTTTTTTCTCCTTTGTTTATTATCTGATTTTGCTGTAACCTTTACATCCTGGAGAATGCATACGTTTCCCTAACTACGTGAAGACAGAATGAAATTGATCAACAAATAAATCAGTCACAACTCACAAAACTTGGGACTTTAAATTTTTTCTCTGATTTCAAACTCTATTTTCTTTGTATCTTTAGGTTGTTTTGATAATTAAGGACCATATTAGGGCTTTTTCACTTATATAAAGTATACCCTAAATCATTACAATTATTATAATTATCCCTATATTGGTTTTTAGGTTATTTTTCTTGACTTCATTTCAAAACATATTGACCTACAACTTTCACTTATTCGAGTATGAATGCCAAACAATGTTTATTAAAGCATACAATTAAATTAACGAATTTAAAACTATATTTATTGTTGATAACTTCAACTTCAATTATCTGAGTGGCTTCTAAAATGCCAGTTTTTGACAGTCTCACTATTTTGACATTGTGTGCTCAGCTGTCTGTTCTACAATCCCTTCAGCATGGATTTTTCATAAACTTTATACATTTCGAGTTATAATTTTTTGGGGTCGAAATTTGCCACATTTTTCAAATGCCCTCTTGACGATTTTTTTTTTTACAGTAAACTAGACTGAAAACCTATATTCTAATTTGATGAAAATGAAGATCATATGCTGTTCTGAGTGAATAACAACATTAAAGGAACAATTTATGATAGTTCCTATTTTTTATTTTGAATTGAAAATCCAAAGTTTTCAATATTAAATTTTAAAATTAATTTCGATTCTCATTTTTCATGTTACGCTGTGATCATTTAGACAAAGTTGGAGCATTTGCCTAGTTGATTATGCAAAAAAAAATTGGAAAGTGATTGTGCAAGTTTCAAAAACTTGTTAAATTATTTTGTCAAATTATATATGTATGTATTGCGTGGTCCAAGGGTTAAACCAACATTGCCGAGCACCCAGCAAAATTCAAGTCGTAAATCAGCTGATGAGAAACTGCCAGTATTGTATTTTGTCTTTCTGGGAAAAGGTGGTACACAAGTGTGATCAGGAAAAGCAACATCAGCAAACACCATCAGCAGACTTCAACCCATTCATGAATATAGCAAAAGCATTTGAATGGCAGGAAAAATAATAAAGGTAAAGTAACTTCTTAACAGCAGAAGGGGTATAAGCCCTAACTGTGAATGTCAAGAACCTTACAAAATTTTACGAGGAGAACCTTCCATGGCTGGAGCAAGATAGGAAACGAGGGAAAACAGATGTGAACTGAGAGAATTCTGTAAATCGGTCAACCTTACAGTAAAACTAAGGGATGAGTGGAAATGGACCCTACCAGAGGGGTAAATTAAAGCACTAAGTTCTGAACTGAATGTACCCGAGGCATGGTGCAGTCCTGTACGATACAAAAACGGAAGGGCCAAGGAATATGCTGGGCAGCCATAGGCCTTTAGAAAGAACAAGAATTCTGGAGAAATTACCCCTAACTGAATTCTTGGTAAAGACACTCCAAAACATGTATTTTTAGCATCAAAGCAAAAGTTTTAGTGAAAAGCTAAACCATAACTGGTAGCCCAAAATGCATCATCGATCACAACCTGTACATCACAAAGGAGAAAAGTCTCCAGGCCAACTACATAATTGTAAATTATACATCTTGTTTCGATGGGAATACTTTATAGTGCTCTTAACCATAGCCAAAATAAGTCGTTTCATAAACTTATTATTAAAGGTAAATAAAGCAACCACTTTCAAGAACTAATGTGGTGCCAGGCTTTGTTTGAAACTAGTAGTCTCCCCGGCACCTTTTGATAATTACTTCCTTTGTAACTAGCATTTCCAATTTCAAAGAGCATGTCTACAACCTTTAATCTAGTACGTCAAAAGAATATGCATTTACAAGTACAATAGTGTCCCCTACAAGCATACAAGTGAAACCTGTAACCTAGCATTACCCATTAAATACTTGTGTTCCCAAATTTACCAAAGGGGCAACAATTCAATGCTATAGTGCAAGAACAATTTTAAAATGAATCAATCTTTAAATTCTACATATTATACAAAATTATGCAATACTAATGCTAGTTCACCTCAAACATTCCCAGTTCATTTTAAAATGATGCTTGGAACACTTTGCCCCATTTGTGGAGGACTTTTATTGCCAGAAAAGGATCAGGAAATATGATTTGACAATCTCAAGAGAACCACCCCCCACACGGCTGCCGAATGTGATAGGAAGTCTATTGCATTTTAATTCTCAAACTAAAGGTTTTGTATCTTCAATGTACAGTTGTCATTTCTAGTCATCTAGAATTAAATTCATATTTAGTCATATACTTTATTGAATGATTTATGCAAAAGTTTTGTAAGATGAATCAGATGGATGTAATAAAGTAAGAAACCACATGTGTACAGCTTCATTGACCCTGGCATAGCTCTGGTGAACCAAGCGAGGCCAGGCCACATTCTGAGCCTGATCACAAACATGACAGTCCACAAGTACTACCATCTGCAAATGAGCACAGAATATTAGTGCTCTTTGTACATCTCTTCCAAAATGCTTAAAACTTGTCATACAAGACTTCCTATAATTTAACTAGTTACCTTTATAGATGGATGTGGTGTACACAATTTAAACCAAAATAGCTTGGTTCTACTGGCAAATAAATTTCCACAATAGCCTACATTGCATTAAACCCATTTCAGCAAATATGAGCCAATTAATTTTCAACCTGGACATTCCCTATACATGCTACAAGCTTTATTTGAATTTTGGCTGATAACTGCTGATTACATTATGTTTGTTTTTACAAAAGCCGAATAATATCAAGGAAAGGCGTACAGAATCACAAGTGCAGCAGGTAACTGGTGGATCACTTTAATGAATTGCATAAAAATTATACATAATTTTCTTCAATCTTCCACTATTAGTCTATTATACCTAGGAAAACCAATTCTGGCAAACATTTAAAAAAATATTAGTTACAAAATTAAATTATTGCTTCACTATACATTATCAAACATTCTAATATATGAACCTTCATCCTTCCAGTATTAGCCTGATCTAAAACTTTCACAACTTATTAGTGAATTAAAAATTAGCTTTTTCAATGTTGATAAAGCAATACATACAAATCCAGTAAATATCGTTATACTGTAATAGAATTCACAAAGTTTGATAACAAGGCCACAAATGTACTAATTTCACTATGTACTAAACTATACAAAACCTAAAATTTTAGGTAGGAGAAAAACAATGTGTGTGTTCTGTACACCTTTATTGACAAAATTGTATTGAAAAGATTTTTTGAATACTGTACTAATGAACCAAACAGCCTTGTATTTCAAGGTACCTGCTTCCCATGTCTTTATACTGGAAAAATTACATAAAAAAGTAAAATAAAAAAAACTTATATCCAAATCCATGGGAGGCAGGCAAAGCTGATAATTGTCCCAATGACCATCAGGCTCTTCCATGAAGATAAATCTTGTTTGGGCAGACTCAAATGACTTAACAGTGATTCCAATGTGTTGCTGCTGGCAGAGGACGACTAGCAAGTCACAGAAGAGCCTGGCAGTGTGTAAGGAGTGACAGTATTGGCCCTATGCAGCTTAAAAAATAAACAATTCTGGCTCCTAGTACGATTAGCAGAAGTCTCGAATCAAGTCATTTGATCCTAACAAAAGTCAAATTATTTCTTTTTACTCCAATTTTAACTAATTCATGACAATATAAGGCTAGGGACATGTAGAGACATTTTAAGATATATTAAACAATAGCCTAGCAATGATGATATCTGAGGTGATGTGTTATGGATCGCCTACTTCCCATTCATCTTGTAACATTAGGAAAAAATCACACAGGCTGAAAATTGGTGGGATAAGTGAAAGAAAGGTGGTTGGGCGAGTGAGAGATACTGGAAAGACAAGGGGAACATTACACAAATCTAACACGCTCAACTCCTGGTCACATGAAAATAATCAAGAGGTTTCCATAGTCGCTGAGAACAAAGCAGATTGGTTCGGGACAGACAAGGATAAACAAGTGGTGTTACAGTGGGTGAACTAAGAAGTGAACGTCACAATGGTAAATTGGTTTCGAGGGCTCCAGTCCCTTGCTTTGTTATCTTTCCCCCAACCATAGAGTCAACTGGCCACACACTAGCAAAATAACCCAAGAAATACCCACGATTACAACTACAGAACGCAAGCGTGATCATTTAAGGGTGGATGAGGCGGCACTTTCCTGTGTACACATTAAACTTAGGTACAAATTGGAGCCGCTGGAGGCAGTGGCACTTCACTTGGGGGGAGGGGGCTAGTGGATTCCGGCCCTGACTAAGTCCACAATACTTTCTGCGCCAAATATGTGGCTGCTGGCCAGAGGTGGGTGGTGGTGATAGTGCAGTGATGAACTGTCACAAGGTGACAGTGGTGTAGTCTATCCACCAGAGTAATAAGAGTGATGGGTGGTAGTAAAAGTTGTTAAAAACATAATTAGCAGCAGGATGAAGAAGAACAGGTAGCAGCAGCAGCAGTCAGGGTGATGGCAGCGGCGGCAGCGGTCAGGGTGGTGGTAGTGGTGGTCATTATGGCAGTGGCGGGGGATGGGCATGGGCGCTCTCTGCCACTAGGCCACCGGGGGATCACATGGCATACTTCCTGGTCCATTCTCTGGCCAGTTCATTGTACTTTTCCCTATCCGTCTTGTAGACTCGTGCAATCTCTGGCACCAAAGGATCCTCGGGGTTAGGGTCCGTGAGAAGGGAACAAATGGACAGGAGCACTGCAATAAAAAAAATTACCTTCAAAAATTACACAGAAAAAATCAAACTATCAGCTTATAATATATTTAGTATAGCATAATTACTGTACTCTTATTTATATATTACACAGCAGTTCTACAGTGTTATTCATAACCAAAATGATTTCAAAACATTTCATAGCATGGCTGTAAAGGCTTTAAAATTATAACACAGTATTGCACAAGTACATATGGTACTGAATGATCGAATGATGGGTAATAAAGCAGTCCATCATCGAGTTGCCACAATACAGAAAATATGGTACTAAAAGCACCCTAACTCAGTAACCCCTGCACAAAACTTTAATGTTAGCATGCCACTATGATTTACTGTACAGTACTTCATTTTATCAACTGGCGATTTCTCAAAATATGATACATTAATCGATGGCAAAATATACCGCTTGCATATTAGTGACTACCGGGAAGCGAGAATTTATACCCTGCTTCTTAGCAATTTGTACCATGCTCGCTTTATATTTAGCACTATCACGGTAATGACGCAATATGGCTTCAAAAATTTAGTAGACGAATGTGCGGTAATGACGCAGTATGGAGTTAAAAATTTGGCCTGCTTTCGGCTTGGCTGTGGGTAGGGTGTGCCGCAGTTTTGGACACTATATGCATATACTCTTGCAGGGAATTTTATTGTGAATACATTAATACCAAAATGAAAGACCGAGGATGAGAATTGAAGAGACCAAAGTGAAGAGAGCAAATATTTTATTGCTCTTGATGAGCGCTCACGGGTAACTTGCTCTCACTTTCTCTGTTTGCTGCAAGTGGTACACTGCCCTTTTGAACTTTATATGCATTTAATCCTGTAGAGAATTGTATTGCAAACACATTGATACCAAATTGAAAAAAATAAGGACGAGAATTGAGATGACAAAGTTGAAAATGAGTATTCACTTTTTAGTATTACCGTGTGCTCCCGTGGAATGCCAGGCCCACCTTGGGGTAGTGAGGCACTCGCTCGCCCAGTGGACTAGTGTTAACCACTGTGCTGCGCCAACCAACAGATGTTGTTCTGGTAGGTCTGAGAGTTGTGCTTTTTTTTTTTTAAAGTAGGCTATATTTTAATGTTTTTTAATGTTTTCATCACTTGTGTTTTGAAATGAAAACAGTTGAGTTTGGAAACATTGACATTAGCTTTACCTGAACATTTATAGAAGCAAAAATATATCCTTAACAATTGCACTATGAAGTTTTTGCCAAAAACAGGTGCGCATTGCAGATTAAACTGCGCAACATTTCATATGACGTGTTGAGTAACTGACACAAAAGTGCACACTCCTTCATATGTTGTTTTGGAGTACCACACAAGATTTAAATGGCCCGCGGCTGCACGAGGTTCACATCGGCTTCCTAAGGGCTCTTGTAAACAGATGCCATTTTTTTTAAATTGTGGGCAACATTCCCAGGTGTGAAAGCCTCAGGACTGAGCAAGTCACCAAGGCTGGCACGCACAGCATGAGCTCATAGCACTGCTGTTCAGCCTGTGACCACAGCACTGCCAAAAATAATTAAATACTGTAACCCCGCGATTATCCGGGATTCGAACATCCGGAAAACGCCCTTTTACGGCCAAAACCCTGGATGTATTGTCCTTTGATTTGAAAGTTCCCTTAATCCATCCTATCTTTTTCTGGCCGACGAAATATTGCATCAGCACATTTATTGCATCAAATCCCGTTGAAAGTTCACATGGAGGGGGAGGGGGGGTTCTGGTGTGTGTTTTAGCAGTAATATACCACGCCCAGTGATGAACAATTGTCCATGGCATAGTAGGAACATCACAATATTTTTATTTCAATAAACATCACAATATTATTATAGAAAAAATGCTCAAGGAGCTAAATAAGAAAGCAGTTGGTCCAGATGGAGTTTCACCATGGGTTCTGAGAGTGTGCACCTGCACTCAGCATTCCTCTTCAACTGATTTTTCAGGCATCCCTGTATACAGGAGTTGTAGCTGATGTGTGGAAAAAGGCTAACATAGTTCCAATCTACAAAAGTGGAAGCAGGAAGCAGGGAAGACCCCCCTTAATTATAGACCGGTATCATTGACAAGTGTAATAGTAAAAATATTGGAAAAAATAATTAAAACTAAATGGGTAGAACACCTGGAGAGAAATGATATAATATCAGACAGACAGTATGGTTTTCGATCTGGAAGATCCTGTGTATCGAATTTACTCAGTTTCTATGATCGAGCAACAGAGATATTACAGGAAAGAGATGGTTGGGTTGACTGCATCTATCTGGACCTAAAAAAGGCTTTCGACAGAGTTACACATAAGAGGTTGTTTTGGAAACTGGAAAATATTAGAGGAGTGACAGGTACGCTTCTAACATGGATGAAAAATTTTCTGACTGATAGAAAAATGAGGGCTGTGATCAGAGGCAATGTATCGGACTGGAGAAATGTCACAAGTGGAGTACCACAGGGTTCAGTTCTTGCACCAGTGATGTTTATTGTCTACATAAATGATCTACCAGTTGGTATACAGAATTATATGAACATGTTTGCTGATGATGCTAAGATAATAGGAAGGATAAGAAACTTAGATGATTGTCATGCCCTTCAAGAAGACCTGGACAAAATAAGTACATGGAGTGCCAAGAAGCACATCAACAAACTGGAAGAGGTGCAAAGACATGCTATTAAGTGGCTCCCAGAACTGAAGGGCAAGAGCTACGAGGAGAGGTTAGAGGCATTAAATATGCCAAAACTAGAAGACAGAAGAAAAAGAGGTGATATGATCACTACATACAAAATAGTAACAGGAATTGATAAAATCGATAGGGAAGATTTCTTGAGATCTGGAACTTTAAGAACAAGAGGTCATAGATATAAACTAGCTAAAACTTTAAGAACAAGAGGTCATAGATATAAACTAGCTAAACACAGATTAAGATAAAGACAAACCATTAAAACACAGACCGAAAACCTAGATCAGGCTCTCTGCACCCAGCACTGCCGGGTGGGTAAATATTAGGCAGCAACGTAGAGCCATGATTTACCGCATAAAGGTCCGGTTTCGTGACGAAACCACTTACACCGGACCCCAATTACTAAGGAAAATCGTTGACATCACGAATGCAGCCCCGTTGGACATCCGTGACGATGCTGACGGCGCTGTACTTCTTTATTCAAGCGAGCAAGCTCTGGAGCAACTGTTTGCACCAGAACACCAGGACGCCCTACGAAACGCCAACCTGATCATCACTCCTAACCGTCGCTACTTGGCTGAACGAACCATCTTCGTCAGCCACACAAGTGTCTACATCGCCACCCAAGACCCTGGTACCATACTTGATAGTATCAACACCAGAAACCCGGCTCTGACTGCTGCTACAGTCAAGGTCATCAAGAACAACGACAACCCTAGGCCTACTCTCAAGGTCACCTTCACAACAGCTGCTGCAGCTACCCAAGCTGTGGAAAATGGATTTAGATGTCTGGATATTTCCATCACACCTGACACTGTAAAGAAGGAACGGTACTACAACATTCGCCAGTGCTTTAAGTGCTACAAGTACGATCATGATACCAAGAACTGCCAACAAGCAGAGGTTAAATGCAGCATTTGTACCCAGGATCATCACTTCAAAACCTGCCGGTCAACCACCAAACTGTGCCTCAACTGTGGAGGAGCTCACATCGCCGTCTCCATGGACTGCCAAGTACGACTAGACGAAATAAATAAAACAGCAACTGCCAACCCAACAACCAATCAGCCGGCGAGCTTCAATATCCAAGCTACATCGTTTCCAGTGCTTCCCAACGCTTCTGCTCCTGCTACACAGACGTCCACACCAGGCCAGACCACCCCCCAATGGGGACCCAGGACACAGGCGACTGCAGCTCAGCCAACAAACTTGACTGTCAACCAATCAGCGGCCTCGACCAACACCACTCTCATCCCATGCCTGATCAGTGTAGCTGAGAGAGAGGCGGGAACAGACAACGCAAAATACGTGAGAGTACTGAACAGGCTGCTCGCCCAGAACAACCTGCCTACAATGTTGATACCAGCAGACCTATTTCAACATCACAACGCTGCTTCAACCCAAACAGACGAAATTCCAACACCAACAGTAACCGCAGTCATACCGCAACCACCACCACCGGAGTCGAACCCAGCACAAGTCACCCAGGCAACAGCATCCACCCAGACTACCACCACAGCAGACCAGTCAACCTCATCACCTGCCCCCACCAGCCCGAGACGGAAGAAAATGAGAGCAAAAAGGAGACCAAAATGTCAGCAAGTGGAAACAGAATCAGATTCAGATGCAGAGTTCCAAGAAGCCCTGGCTGAGACCTTCACATATGAGGCCCCAGACTTCGACCTAAACCCAAGCAAATCAAGCAAGAAAGTGCCCTGCTATGGACTTTACCTCAATCACGGTGGCAATTTCAACGGCAATCGAAGTACAAGAATGGTCATTGCCTTAGAATGCAACAGGATCATGAACCAGCTCAGGAAAACCATTCCTTACCCTGTGTTTGTCCACCACGAGACCGTGGAACGCTATGTAGACCTCTGCGCTCTGGAGAGTGCATACATCGACCCTAAATTCGACTTCAAGAGGGGACAAGTGACCTTCCTGGAAGAAGATGAAGACCCGACAGGAATACCAATACCACCGCTAACATTCGGGAAGTACATGCGAATACCTCCTGGCCGAGACACCACCAAGCAACAGTGAACTTACCTCTCACCATCTCAATAAGGAAGACGCCTCCTCCAAGCCAGACAGACCACCTCAAGTGAACCAGGACGACATCACCCTGCCCCACCACTAGCCTCCTGCCGCCCAAGAAGAACTTAAGCTACAGGCTTTGACTGAAAAAACATCTCCAATCCAAGGTGGACGGGCCACCGAACTTTCAAGCCTCCTCTCTCCACATCCAAATCCTCTTCCAAGAATTTCATCGCCCCATCCTTCTTCCTCCCACATCCTTTCCAAGCTCTTTGGACATCAAAGCAAAGCAAAGCAAGCTAAACACAGATGCCGAAGAAATATAAGAAAATTCACTTTTGCAAACAGTGGTAGACGGTTGGAACAAGTTAGGGGAGAAGGTGGTGGAGGCCAAGACCGTCAGTAGTTTCAAAGCGTTATATGACAAAGAGTGCTGGGAAGACGGGACACCACGAGCGTAGCTCTCATCCTGTAACTACACTTAGGTAATTACAAGACACCAGTGATGTTATGGCAGGAACTTCACCTGCACCACACTCTGGACTTTATAATGCATTTTTCATTTCTGTACATAAATTACAAGCAAACTTTCTAACAATTGTTAATAATGTGTTTGCATTTAATTTTATATAAATACTGTAGCAGTGTTTTAATAATCTCCTTGTATTTAAATACAAATAAATACCAATGTACCTGTACATATGTTTTGGGCGATTTTTAGATCAAGTAATTTCTCAATCATTAATTAAAATGCAATTTCCCTGAAGCTAACCTATATATAAGAATGTAGCCACCCAATAATCTGGTGAAGCTTGAAAAAAATCAAGCCATGTCTATATCTACTGATTGCACAGATTTAATTTTGTTCAAGCACAATTGTATGTCTAAAACATCAAAGTACTGTATTTGTATTTATGAACCAATTTAAGAATTTTTACGTATTATGTTCGTTGTATAACTTTATAATTTAGATAATTTAATTTTTCAAATTATATTGTTACACTTAACAACTGTTCTTATAGTTAAATACTATTTTAAAAATTTATCAAGAGATTTTACAACCTTGAATTTTTTCAGGGTAATTTTTTTGTAGCTCCGCCCCTCTTCCTAAAGTTTCCTTTCAGATTACAATGATGAAACTTGGGTAGGAGGTTCATCTTATATAGACTGGATTTTATGAAGTTTCATAATAATCAGAAGTTTTGAATATTACCCATAAGAATGAATGTGATTCATGCCCTAAAATTGTGGGTATTTGTATAAACAAGTGCATGCTCATATTTCCTGTAACTAAAATATAAATTCCATACAACTAGGATATTTACACATTACACATTTTACAAAAAATTAATCATACAACAATGCACACGTCACAGTACACACCTTTAGAAATAGTTAAGGCTGGACTCCATTGGCTCCTGAGAATATCCAAACATATGGAACCATTGCTGTTAATATTTGGGTGGTAAATGCGCGTTGTGAAAGCAACCTGCAATGAACAAGAAATATAAATTTTGGCATTGGGTACTTAAACATCTATACAGTTTAACATTAACACAACCTTTATTCTGGCAGCCTTTTAAGAAATGTACAGTATATTCAATACAAATAATTGCAATTAACACTTTCGCACCCCGGGCATGAGCGCCACCAACTTAGCCACTAGTGTACAGGAGATCATGCGGGCGAGTGCACGGCGACACCGAAATGTGTATACTCATTTCAGTTTTTCAGTTTTCTCACCTTAATTCTCGTGCTACGTTGTTCGTTTTGGTATCCTTGTGTTTGCAATTAAATTCCCTGCAGGTGTATATGTATATAATATCCAAAAGCCCAAGATGCCTCCCCGCAGCAAAGCCTAAAGTTACCCGTGAACGAGCACCAATTTGCACAACGAAGCCTAATTTGTATACTCGTTCAGTTTGATAACATCAATTTTCTTGTTATGTCTCATTTTGGTATCACTGTTCGCAATATAAAGGCGCGTATTTTAAAACTATTCCCATAATAATAGAGCAATAACTGGAATTTTAAAATTTTTTAATTTTGGACACATCACAAATTATTTATATCTTTCCAGTGTTCTGACAAATTGTTACATCTTTCATTGTGGTATCAAATTGTCCGCACTCTAAAGGCGCGCATTTTAAAACTAATCCCATAATAAAATTAAAAAAAAAATTAACAAATATTTTAAAATTTGGACCAAAAATGTATATATAATCTTTTAAGTGTTCTGACATCAAGTTTTGTGTTACATCTTTCATTTGGTAACAAATTATGCGCACTCTAAAGGCACTCATTTTGAAACTATCCCGAAGTCAATCGGATAATAAATGAATTTTGTACAAATATTTTTTTATCGGACGCGAGCACAGTCCAATGCTCGGACTCTTAGAAAAAATCAGACGCCAGGGACGTTCGAAGAGTGTGATAGTGTTAACCAAATTAAAATATTCAAATGGGCAGATACAGTGGCCTCACTAATGAAGCCCATTTACCGAAAAATTCAGCTGGACTTCATCATTGTAGAAAGGTTGTTTTCAACTGAAAAACTTTCAGTGCCCACATACCAGATAGAATCTCATACATTGAACAAGTTTCTTGTTGAAGATTTGTTCAATAAAATCAGTACTAGGCTATAAAAGTTCTCAATGCATTTATAATCAAATGCAAGATATTTTTTATTGTATTAAAAAATGTTATAAACAGTTGACACATTTAAGTTACCTTTATCACTGGCAAACTACTGCAGCAGCTACCAAATGACAAGTCTTTGCTAGCATAGCACCTCCATACTAGGGCTATAAAACTAAGAATTAAATATTTAATAGTCATCCTACGCTGGACGTGTCCTAGTGAATTTATATCCATTTTATAGCACGGCGACCAAAACTGAACTGCATAATCTAAATGCTGCCTAACCAGAGCAAGATATAACTGACCACAACCACCACTAGGTGTCTTATTACTAACGCTTCTATTAATAAATCCCAGTGTTCTATGCGTCTTATTACGAACATTTTTGCATCAATTTTTTGGTTTTAAATTCTTACTAATCATAACTCCCAGATACCTTTTGCAATCCGACATCAAAATCGACACCATCTAGCTCGTATCTTGTAGCTATATCATTACCTAGTCTCAAAACCTTACTTACATTTGTTAGCATTAAACTGCATCTGCAAATTTTTTGACCATTTCAAAACCCCATTTAGTTCACCTTGAAGTGATAGCGAGTCTTTTTCCATGTTTATTTCCATCCTAATTTTTGTATCGTTGGCAAATATTGCTGCTCAAACCTGAATCAATCATTTATATATATAATGAATAACAGAAGTCCCAGCCTTGAGGCACTCCACTTACAACATTTTCCAACTCTAACTTAACCCCATTTATACCGTTTCCTCTAGTATAGCCCTGCCATAATCTAACTTAATACAGCACCCCCAATACCATGATCCTATCTTTTTAATCAGTCATGTGGCACTAACAAAAGCTTTGCTAAAGTCAAGGTACACAACATTACAAAACGTACCACTATCAACTGCCTCAACTATGTTGGAATAAAATGATAGCAAATTTGTTAAATATGAACAGCCATTTGTAAAACCATGTTGTGAATCATTTATTAATTTATGTTTTTTAAGATGAAGACAAATGGCATTTGCAATTTTCGTTTAAGTAACTTAGCTACATTAGACGTTTAGCTAATCGGCAGATAGGAGATAGATCACTCAAGTCAAACTTTCTTGATAACTGGAACCACAGTAGCAACCTTCCACGACTCTTGGCACTGCTTGACTTTAATGATTTAATGACTACCATAAACTATGGTAGAGAATGGCTCTCAAAGCTCCTCTTTGCATTCTTTAAGCACCCTGGCAAACACTTCATCCGGCCCTGGGGATTTCTTTAACTTTAGTTTCACTATTTGTTTAATAACATCCTCTTTGGTAACTGCTAAACTAGTCAACCTGTTCTCTTTTCCACCCATAGAAAAGGCATAATGTTCAGCTGATTATTAAATACGCTACTCATATCTTCTGCGTTACCAGTTATTTGATCTGTCTCGGTTTTTAATGGACCTATCCTTTCCCTAATCTTTGTTTGTTATAACTGAAAAAACTTTAGGATTTGCCTTTGCTTACCCTGCTATGCGAACTTCATAGCTTCTTTTTGCCCCTCTCTTATTTCTTTTCTAACCAGTTGAACAAATTCTTGTTCTAAACTGACTTCCCCATTCTTAATCCTTTGTACCAAGCTCTCTTTCTCCCTACAAGGTTCTTCAGATCCTTTGTTATCCATTTTGGGTCATTATTATTCAATCTTAGGAGGCCAGCAAGAGACTACAAGATGACCTGGACAGACTGAAGAAATGGTTCAACAAATGGCTACTAAAGTTTAACTCACTCAAG
Organism: Procambarus clarkii; assembly: GCF_040958095.1. Taxonomy (NCBI): domain Eukaryota; kingdom Metazoa; phylum Arthropoda; class Malacostraca; order Decapoda; family Cambaridae; genus Procambarus; species Procambarus clarkii. The sequence goes on from NC_091193.1 coordinate 25,926,372, forward strand.
TGTAAAGTGATGAAAATAGGTGTAGGGAGCAGGAGGCAAAACACAAGTTAACAGAAGAAATCCTTGAGAAAGACCTGGGAGGTTGATATCATGCCAGATCTGTCCCCTGAAGCCCACATCAAAAAAATAACATCAGCAGCATATGCAAGGGCTGGAAAATTTAAAAATTGCCTTCAGAAACTTGTGTAAAGTAGCATTCACAACCTTGTATACCTCACAGGTCAGACTAATACTGGAGTATAGTGTGGAATCCATATTAGTCAAGACAGAATGAAATTAGAAAAAGTTCAGGAGGTATGCAACCAGTCTAGTCCCCCAAGTTAAGCAGTATGAGCAACAAGTAAGGATTACTGGAACTAAACGTCACCACACTGGAAAAAAAAAAAGTTAGGGGGAGACATGCTCACTGCCTATAAAATTATCAGGAATTGACAGGGGCAGATAAAGAAACTACTTAGCATGGGTGGTACGTGAACAAGGTTGGATGGGGGGGACAGGTGAAAACTTAGTACCCAAATGAGCTACAGGGATGCCAGAAAGAACTTTCAGTGTCAGTAGTTAACAAATGGAATGCATTAGGATATTATGTGGTGGTGGCAGACTCCATATACAGTTTCAAATGTCGATATGATAGAGCCCAGTAGGTTCAGGAATCTGTACCAGCTGATAGGTGGGACCAAAGCTGAAGCTCAACCCCTGCAAGCACAACTAGACAATTACAAGTCCTTCAAAACACCAATAAAGCCAATGCAGTAAAACCTGTTAGTCACTAGTCCAAAAAATAAAGGCTGAATACATTTGGACATTGCGGCATATGAAAGTGGGATAAAAAAAAAAACTGCTAGTTGAGGAAGGTGACTTCAGCACTAGCTTCAAAAACCAAGTGTCTTCATTTTAAAGATACAAATGGGAACAATTATAGTGTTTCAAAATGACTACTGCAATTATTTTTTGAAGGGTACCCTTAAAGCACGGCTGTGTTGGAGTGGGAATTTTGTCCTATACCCCAAGTAGATTAGACATGAAAGTGCACTTGTGAAAAATATCGTATAGAAGCAAATATTTAAACTTTTACAGAAAAATTTACTGATGTTAATGCAAAACCACTTTAAATCTGAAGCAAACCGTTTGACGCCATAATAAAACAACTCACACAAACCTAAAATATTCATTCGTCCTATTTTTTCTTGTATGAAGGCTTGTTTTGTGCTTCAGGGGGTCGAAGCACAAAACCCTTCACAAGGAGAGTAAAGCTAATAAGCTTTAATCATCCCCAGAACTGGTCATTTCCTACTACTAACAGTAGCACACTAACAAGCACAATATAAACGCTTCATCCTTACCCAGATCTTCAAGTGTCTACCACAGACATTGGCAGTCACCCAACATGCACAGAAATAGGTAACTGTCACCCCTGATGTCTCTGTGAGGTAGATCAAACTCACTCCCCGAGTTGTACCGTTATTCACATTTCACACTTAAAACATCACTTAAAACAATTTAACTTCGATCTTCAAATGAAAGAATTTATTAATAATTTTTTAAAATATAATTACACTAGCCACTTTAAACAAATTGGACAATTATATATACCCTTTCATATCACTGCCAAATATTAGTGTCCTCTGAGGACAAATAATTAATCCACAAGTATTCAAAATTTGACCTTGACTATGTCTTTAAGATGGTGAAATACAATCAATTCTTTAATACTATTACAGATTCGTTATTACCCTGTACATACTTTAACATTTATTCCTTAATAATATCTGTTCTTAGCTACCACTGACCATACACTACAACCCTTAAATTTCAGAATGGCAGCTTCTACTGCCCCCTCTACACATCCCTACACCACCACCACCACACTCCACTAGTACACACTACTTGCCAAAGTCTTCATACATTTTTATCTCGCTCTTCTCTTGCCATCCCATACCACTTGGCCATTTACTTCGCCTGTTTTTTACATGTTTAAGTTATGGCATTATTAATCCCAACATGCTTAATCTCTGTATAGCTCACCATATTCTTTAATAATCCACACAGTCATTAATACCCATTTTATACTTTCCAAGACAATTGTACCATATGAACAAAAATGCTATTTTAAGAACTACCAGAAGAGTAAAATTACTTACTTTTGGAGGTTTGAAAGGATAATCAGTGGGAAAATGAATGGTGAGGAAAAATACTCCTCCCTGGAATGGACTCTCTGGTGGGCCCATGATTGTGGCTTGCCAATGGAATAAATCATCACCTACAGGGCCTGCTGAGCATTGTGCTGGTGGATCCCGCCCCAGATCCTGCAGTTCCTGCAATGTTACAAATTCCAATTTGAGCTAAAAACCTCATACTTTATTACTACAGTACAGATATTCATATACATAGTGCAATAATCAAATTTACCACTTAAAAATATCCACACATGTAAAGCAGACTTATCACTAATTTAATAAATCAAAACAAATGTCAAATTAAGGCCACCAAATTTGCCATCACTATTAGACTAGTAATGAACATCAAAAAGTTATGAAGAAAATAACTATAGTACCATTCCAGACCAAAACAAACCTTATAGTAAACTACCACCATTACCACATGTTGTGGAGAGGCATCGGCCCAATGATGGGGGAGCTGTACCGTCTCCCACCAGTGGCCACACTTCATTACACTATTTGTAAAGGAATTGCTTTCAAGATAAAAATGTACATATTGCTCTTAGCACAGACTTCAGACTTCTTGCTATGATCCAAGTTACCATGGCAAATATTAAAATCATCAATGCCAAAAATTATATGATCCAAGTTCAATATTAACAGCCACAGGAAAATTGCTTCTTTACATATTACTGTATATAAATTTTGATACTTCCACGGCATCCCATTTACTGTTTCTGCAATCTATGGTGATTAATTCATAAAGAATCGCACGTCAGGATTTTTAAATTATATATACACCATCGGTTTGCAAATATTGGGCGAGTTAAATCTATTTCCCCCCCCCCAAGATTTCTTCCCCACCATTTCTATGTGCTGGTCAAACTCCAACTACACTTCTACTTCTTCTACATTGTAACCCATCTTAATTTTAGCTATTTTCACAACTGACATTGCCATTCTACACAAAACTTTGCCTCTAGTTCTTTAATTCCTATAAAAATGCAATTTTATTCTAGCAAATTCTCCAAACCAATTCTATACCCCTTTGCTGCAATTCAATATTTCTACGTCCACCTCTGATACCTACAACTATTCAAAGTTGCCTCTTGTTCTACCTCAGCTGAAATTTATTTTGAAAGCTTGCCACCACAGCTTATTGGACAGTTATGGAAGCATAGATGAACTAGACACTAAAAACACTTGGGCACTCCCAACCACCTACATTTAATTCTTAACATTTCTCCTTTTAGTGCATCTTAACAGTTTACCCACACTATGTTTGATGTGTGTTCCCCCCTTGTGTAAATATAAAGTTTAGCTTATTTCAATATTACTATCCTTCCCCTCATCTTCTCTACATATCTACACTCCACTTTCTCTCAAATGTTCTTGCCACCTCATTCCATCGAGCTCTTCCTCTCACTATCAGCTTGTGCCATACACCAGCTTAGTATTTCCTAACTACACACACCCTGTATACCGCACAAGCCCTTCGGATTAACCTATATATGGTCACTTGCTGCAAGGTTATCACCACCTAGTTATCACTGACCAGCAACTTTCAGTCCTCATGCACAGTAATATCCTGTTCACACATGTATTAATCCTCCTGCGTCATGCAAATATACTTCTTTCCAGTCAATGTAGACCTGGGTATAGTACATGCTATCCATTTTCTAAGGCTGCAGTCACTGTCATTTATTCATGCAACATCTCTCACATTCTATCACTAAAGATGCATGTATAGATATATGTAGTATATTACCACACTATATAGTAAGAATATAGCATCTCTCAAATGTTCTCAGTGAACTACAGCATTAAGTAAACATCTAAAACCACTAGATAAATTCTTAACCAAATTTCCCCAACTCAACTACAATGTTCAACAAGGTGCCATCACCAATTAATGCAGTTTCACTTGCACAAGGACAGTACTGACACAAAGGACTATATCAACACTTTAATTTAAATGTTTATCATTCTACATTATAAAAAGAAACAGGCTTTGACATTTAATCAAAACCTCCTTGTAATCTGTACAAGTAACTGGGGGTGGAAGGGAGGGGGGGGGGAGGTGTAATCTGCCAAAACTCAAAGCATAGTGCATAATTTTGCTCATTTCCTTAATGTGTGAATTAAGTTAACATACTGAACAAGCTACTGATATCTAATTTAAGATTAGAATAAATCTCAATGTTAATCTTATCTAATAGACATAATTGCATTTAATGGAATATGTCATAATTCACTGGTAAAGACAATTAGAAACTACAAATATTTAGTATAATTTTAAGAAAGGCCCAAAGCTCCAATACAGTAACTATTTTAAAGTAAACTACAAGATGTGCTACTGTAATGGCCATTGTCACTTTCAAGAAATTATAATTTTTGCTAAACATCTAAAGCAAAATTATAACATGGGAAATTAAAAAACAATTAAATAACCATAAATAAGTTATGGTTAAATAAAATAAATGATCCAATAACTAATAAATTCATGCATACCTTTCAAAGTATATTTACCTGAAAAATATTTTGCCCAGGTTTATTAATATATTTATATACTGTACTTATTTCATTAAAATCTCTACCAGTCTAAATACCCTCTATACAGTATTTATTTAGAACAATATTCCTTTTTCTCTAGGCTGATTCCACATCACTAAAGTGGGGAAACATGTTTATAAAGATGTTACAACTCTGAAAATGAAAATATTTCTAGTGATGTACTGTACTTTCAAGCAATCACGCTAAAATATATGTATATATATTGTCATGTAATACTGAAATGGCTTTGCATGTTTAATAGTTACAATTACAACTAAATCACTTAACATGAAATCCAAGGAGTAGAAACACTTGTTTTACATTAGTTAATTATTGGCTGTGTACAAATAAAGGCAACGTAGAAAATTGGAAGTCCTTTTGGCACATGCGACAAACCTCATGTGAAGTGCCTTACTGTGCCAATGCAGCTGGCATCCCTAACTGGTTAACTTGCACTTTCTATTAATAGCAAAATTTATCTGAAATACACGTGCTTCAAATTTGAGCACAATTACCCTATACCATGGTTAATTTTAAAGATTTTAAAATCAATAATTCACTGATAACCAAAGCTAAGCCAACTTTTGTACAGAGCTTAATGCATTTATATTTTTGGGGGAGGGAGGGGGGGGGGGAGGTAACAAAGATCTTAATCTAAATTAGCAGGTCATTTCCTCCTAAAAATGACCAAATTGAGATCAAATTTGCAGTTTCGTTCTTCAGTAACATTTTAAGCTTAACGACAAATAATCTGCCAACTAAGTACAGTACTGTACATCAATTTATTTATACCACCACTAGCTCTTAGAACAAGTGTGTACTCCTACTTGAGCAAACTCCTTGGGCCAAACTTACCATTCCATCCAGCAACAGCACAGGCACAACCATTCAACCTTAGTCATAAATGCAATATGGTTTAGAAAGAACATGTTCACAACATCAGAACCTTGTTGCAACATTATCAACATAATATAAAATACCCTAAGAAATGTATTCTTTTAAGCAAAGTTCTACTAGTGTTATGGGAGGTGAATGGCCAATGAGATATCCCTGTACTGAAGCATGTGCATACAATATTTATATACTGTACAGCTGGGAAAATTGTACCCAGTTAAGTATCACTTGTTTCCCCAATTTCCTGTGTTCTGCCAACACACATTTCACTGGGTTATTATTTCTAAAAGGTTACCTTTATTAGTCAATGACCCATTTCAGGACTCCCCCCACCCTACTATAATATTGTATGTCATCAATTGCCATTCAAAAAGTGAAGATTTTTGTTGCCTCACTTCCAGTGTATAAACTCCCCCCCCTCTCTTTTGCAGTGATTATGGGGGGTACCTTTCTTGGGGGGCTATTTGTGCACCTCAGGCTTTAGTACACACTGGCAGAGTAAATGATCATCAATTTATCCCTCGACAAATATTCAATAATTTCAAACCTGCCTGGATGTTGCAGACCACTGAACATTATGGTCTTTAGCTGCTGCATTTTGAACTCTTGCTATTTGTACCCAACTTAACACTGAATTTTCATTTAAAATGGCAAGATGAAATTAGTACATAATCTTGAAAAGCTTTATTATATGGCAGTGGATATGAATTAACACAAAACCACCAAGACCTGTGCTACAACCCACAATTGCCTGCCTTGTGATTTCAGGGCTCAACATTCCCCGACCAAGCCTCCTTTGCCTAGCCTAGAATTAGTAGACAGCTTTCACTACAACTACAGAAAAGTACTTTTTATCACTGATCAATTTATTGTATCCCACAATTTAATTTGGGTTTTTCCAGCTACAGTACTGCATTTTCACATGTACCAAGAATCAAATGTCAATAACTATACTGCAGCCAATATACAAAAACACTAATGTGACTTTCATATTCACTATAATCACACAAGTTACATATTAAGCCAAAAAACTACAGTAAATTCAACATGGCACATCCTAATTACCGAATCTTTTTGCATAAATTTAGACAAATTTGTTTACTACCAAAATTCAAACTGCATGTGTGTTGAAACCCATAAGTTAAAGATGTAAAGAGTCATCTTACACTGGTTACAACACCCAAATACCACACTGACCTAGACCTCTTTCCATTCTAATGCACATCTTATTATATTCTTGTATAATAACTCTGCACTTCATTATATACAGCACTATATCTGATCAGGAATAATATTCTGATATAATCTACCTCTTTGCAAAACAACTTTCCTAATTTTTTCAGCATCTTTGTTTATTTTGCTTGGAGCTATGACATTACTTTTGAAGTTACAGATTTCTAGCATTAATCTGTCAATTCTGTGAATACCTGTTACTATTTTGTATGTAGTGACCATATCCCCAATTTTTCTTGTATGTTCTCACTTTGGCATGTTTAAAACCTAGCTCTCCTCAGTTCAAGAAGCAATTTAGTTGAAAGTGTTTGAACCTTTTCTAATTTATTGATATGCTCCTTGAGCATATATATTGGGCACCATAACTGCCACATTCTAATTTTTGTCTTACAAGTGTTGTGAACAATTTTGTGATATTTCAACATCAATGTATTTAATACACACTTTTACGCGCGGAGCGCGAGCGCCACAGACTTCGACGTCATGCTCCCGGCAGTGCAGGCGAGCGTGCGGCGACACCGAAATGTGTAAACTCATTTCAGTTTTCTCACCTTAATTTTCGTGCTACATCGTTCGTTTTGGTATCAGTGTTCGCAATAGAATTCCCTACAGGTGTATATGTATATAATGTCCAAAAGCCCAGCGTGACTCCCTGCAGCAAAGCCCAAAGTTACCCGTGAACGAGCACCAATTGGTACACTGCAACCTAATGTGTATACTCGTTCAGTTTGATAACTTCAATTTTCGTGCTACGTCTTTCATTTTGGTATCAAATTGTTTGCAATATAAAGGTGCATATTTTAAAACTAGTCCCACATTATAGCACAAATAGAATTTTAGCAAATATTTTAATTTTTGGACACTCATCATAAAATCATGTGTCTTTCCAGTGTTCTGACACCAATTTTCGTGTTGCATCTTTCAATTTGGTATCAAATTGTGCGCAATCTAAAGACGCTCATTTTAAAACCACTCCCAGATTGATCGGATAAAATGCTAATTTTTAATAAATATTTTAAAATGTTGGACGCCACTCGCGTCCACGACTCTGACTCAAAGAGAAAAATTGAGGATGCCAGGGGTGTTCGAAGAGTGCGAAAGTGTTAATTAACACTTTTGCCCGGGCATGACGCAATGCTGCGTCATCTGTTTACTGTCGGTAATCACGGGCATGACGCAATGCTGCGTCGTCCACTAAAATAATCGCCAAAAATCAGGTTTTTATCCAATTTTTGGGGGGACTGTTTGGTAACTGTCAACAAGGCGAATGCAATCTGTGACTACAATACAAACATGAAAGGTGTTGATCACTTTGACCAAATGATCAAATATTATCACTTCATAAGGAAAACTCACAAATGGATGAAGAAAATGTCCTATTTTGTGCAAATGGCTATCTACAATGCTTATGTGATGTACAACTACTACACAAAAAATACTAAACTATAATACTAAATATACTAAAATACTAAATACTAAACATTTGTGGGCAGGAATTGGGAGTGTAGCTGGAAAGCGTCTGGGCGCTCACTCGCGGTTAGTGCGTGGCCCGTCTTCAACTCGTCGGCGGGTGGAGCGTGACCAGGTTTTTTTTATTTTATATGCTAATATTCCTCTAGAGAATTCTATTGCGAACCCATTGATACCAAAATGAAAGACCTAGGACGAAAATTGAGGTGACCAGAGTGAAAAGAGTGAACACATTTTATCGCTTTTGTGCGCTCCTGGGTAACTCGTTCACACTTTGTTTGCTGCGGGTAATTAGCCGGGCTTTTGGAGTTTATATGCATTTAGTGCTGTAGAGAATTCTATTGCGAACACAATGATACCAAATTTAATCTCGTATGACGAGAATTGAGGTGACAAAGTTGAAGAGTATACACTTTTCAGAATTAACGCACGCTCTTGTGAAACGCTGGGACCCAAATTGCATAGTTAAGGGGTGGCGCGCTGGGTACCCCAAAGTGTTTACAAAGATTTGCTACACGGTATTTACCTGTTAGGAAGCCATACTGTGTCCATTGCCATGTAATGGTAAAGGATACAGGTACAGTATATGGAATCAGGTATAGAATTCTTCTCATTTACTTTTAATTATTTTCCTATTATTTTGACTACCACTTGTCAATGATAAAAGGTCTATAATTTAGAGGGTATCCTCTGCTACTATTTTAGTATATTGGAAACTGTGCCTTTCACATAATGTATCTGCTAAAATTCCTATCAAATATAAACAAATTACACACAGTTTGTGAATATAAATATATACTGAGGACGGTACACATTACTGTACAGTCAAAATTTGCTATACTGTATACTATTTTTTTTTAATAATTAATTTTGTTTAGCATTTGAAGAGCCATTTGGCTGAAACTGACGTTTAGGAGTACACATCCCCACCAATAGCTTACGTAAGAAAATGTATTCAATTTATAATTGGCCCCAACTATGACAAACTTTGGGCAAATTATTTTTTTTTTTTGCTTAAAAGTAACTTTCAGCTTAATTTGTGAGCAATTCTTTTCAATCCAACATATTTACAACATTTCCAGTCCTATAGATGACTTTTTACAACTAGATATTGTATATTGAATATTTTTGAACATGAGAAATCAAAATTAGATGCCATGGCTTAGTGCAATAAATATAAAATGCTAAAATTTGAATTTAGGATTTTTTAAAACGTTGCCATTTTAAACTACCCCCCCCCCTCCCTCCTTTCCTATTTTATGAAGAACTTACCAGTTGCAGACCTTACCAATACTGTACCATTGTTAGTTTCATTGAAATTGAACAATAAACATTTTGTATTCCTTACTTGGCCTCTTAGCTTCCCATTGTTGGAGGAATGGAAGTACTGTAACCACGCGATTATCCAGGATTCGAACATCCGGAAAATGCCCTTATACGGCCAAAATCGTGACTGGACAAAGTTCTCAATATCCGGCCAAAATGGCCATGGGAGCCGGATAAAAGCTGGTTTAGCGGTATGAAAAATCCGAGCCGGTTATTGCTGTTGCCGATGTTACACTATCTGGACAGTCGGCCGGATAATCATTGAATTGTCCAGATATGAAAGCCATGGAGCGGGCCGTACCGTATTAATCCCATCTGGCCGTGGTTGGCTGGCTCGAGGCGCCATATGTGGCTGGCTCACCAGGGGGTGAGGTGGGCAAGTGGTGTTGGGAGGGTGGGAGGGGAGCGTTGGGAGGGACCACCTGGGTACAGGAATTACCACTAATTTTAGAATAATTCATCATAACCAAAAACAAATGAAATACTACTAATTATGTAATAACAAATATGTAAGTTTCCTAAACACAATGTACACAGGCTGAAGTTTCATACAAAAATATTGTGAGTTTTTTCCTCCTGGCGGCCTACGTAATGTGCTATAGCTGCCCCAAGTGGACCCATCCAACACTGGTCAACCCATGTGCTCCCATGCCTCTTGTTATACCACAGTGCCGCACCATTAGTGAAATATTTTTTTAAATAACTTTTATTTTCATAGTAACTTTGAACATTTTTGGCCAAGACTATGTCTGGTAGCAGCATCAATCGTTCTGGAGGTGGTAAGAGGAAGAAGGTTGTCCTAATAATTAAAGACAAGTTACGTGCTATACACCTCAACCAGTGAGGCGTCACAGGCAAGCCAAGCACCTTCAACCAGTGAGGCTTCAGCAGCTGGCAGTCAAAACTAACTTTGCTTAATGAACTGCACAGTAATTTTAAGTGTTAATTTTAGTGTTGTGTTAGTATAGGTTATGTAAATTGTTAAGAATTCTTAACTTCAAGATGTGTGGCATCAATCAAGAAGACGAACACCAACAAGATAAGTTGAGGTTTCTAGTTGAATATTTAATAAATATATGTGGCAAGGCAATTCAAATTGTTGTTTGTAGTATAGAAAAATAGTTGGAAATGGTCACTTGGACTTTTGGACTTTTTTTGCTTCAAAGGCTGTTTTTTTTTTTTTTTTTTTTTTTAATATATAGAGGCCCTTACATTCTTTTAAAGCTACTAGCATGCATAGCATTTTGGGCAGGTCCTTTATCCTAATTTTCCCCAGAATATGAACCGCCAAATCGTTTAACAATCAGGTACCCATTCACTGCTGGGTGGGTGAACACAGGCTGAAGTTATGGATTGGCACCCAGTCAATCCTCCCCAGCCAGGATACAAACCAAGGTCAAAGCACTCGCGACTCACCGGGCAAGTGCTTTACCAGTGCACCACAGGGACTAATATTCACTGTATTCCGCAGTGAAGACATGACAATTTAGCACATTGCTCATTTCCTCCCAAATTATTAGTTTAGGTATTCAAGGTGGAGGTAGTCAAGAGCCACTGACATGTTCTTGCAGGTGCCGGACCAACCAGGCTGTAGTGGATATGTGGGCTGCTCCAAGCAGCCGCCTCTTTGACCAAGTTATCAAGTGACGACCTGGCTCCTGAGCATGGCCTCAGGCAGGGCTCGGAGATTAGAAGAACTGAAACACTCCAGGAACCCAGTAAGAGAGTGTACAAGCGAGGAAGTGCAAGTGACATGATGCTGTGCCACACTACACACCTCACAGCGCACTGCTGTTATGGCACTGCCAGGCACATGGGTCAGTGCCATTGATGGCTGTGAAAGAGGAAGTAGTAGCTAGCACTGCCATCAATAAAGTTCCTAATATTTGTTTCGTACATCCAAGCAGCCAATTATTACTGCATAAAATACAAATAAATGGTGCCATCATAAGAGGTGTCAATACATGATACAACAGCGCCAATAAAGCCAATGTGTTGAAATAAATGCTGAAAATTGTTTTATAATTAATAATTATGTATACATGTATTTATCTATAGGTAAATGTGGAATTCACATTTTTTGTTTCTAATTTTGTTTTTTTCCATTTCAATCCAAGAGGTATTGACCTAGAACTCACATTAGAGTACATATGCCTTGCAATATATATTTTAACCTACAAGAAAATTTACAAGTAGAACCAAAATTAATGTCAAGAACTTAAATTTCAATTATTTTTGTAAAACATTTCCTACCATTTCCTACCATGGAAATAAGGGGTGAGGGGCCTACGAGGGGCCTCGTAGCCTGGTGGATAGCGCGCAGGACTCGTAATTCTGTGGCGCGGGTTCGATTCCCGCACGAGGCAGAAACAAATAAGCAAAGTTTCTTTCACCCTAAGTGCCCCTGTTACCTAGCAGTAAATAGGTACCTGGGAGTTAGTCAGCTGTCACGGGCTGCTTCCTGGGGGTGGAGGCCTGGTCGAGGACCGGGCCGCGGGGACACTAAAGCCCCGAATTCATCTCAAGATAACCATACCTACCTCCTACCAGAAGTTACTTTCATGCAAATTTTTGTGTTGTCCACCAAAGATACGAAGCTGCAATTTGTTTATCCAATATTAAGTGGGAAAAAGTAGTGCAAGGACTGCTTCCTGGGAGGTACAGAGCTTTTCACCGGGCATCGGCCATTTTGTCTGATTTTACTTTTCACATTCTGCGACAGAAAATTGAATACCCATCACCTTACTTTGCCTATTATTCCCCTATCTTATTTCATGGGAAATTGAATACCCATCACCTTACTTTGCCTATTATTCCCCTATCTTATTTCATGGGTTATCACTTCGTGGTCACATCAAATGATTTTGCTATGTACACATCTGCATTTTGTTTTTATTAATGCTTCCATGATTGCCAGTTGAGTAATTGCAAAAAGGCATGATCTTCCCATTAAATCCATGATGACCTGCATTATGAAATGAATTTTTCTCCTTGAAACTGGATACAATTCCTTATCACTTTCAAAAGCTATTTGAGAGTGACCAGTATAGTTTTTAACCAAATCATTACCATCACCTTTACATAGTGCAGCTATACCTGCCGATTTAAGTACTTCTGGTACCTCCCGATTCCATGCTTTTTCGCCATACTAAACAGTACTCATGCTACTGGTACTGTACTTTGGCATTTCTTTACAAATATTGAACTCCAGACCCAGGACCGACTGCATGGGCAAATTTCACTTGCCGTCTGCTGTGCTCGTTAATACACACTGTATTGTCAGTTTTGAATATTCATCAAGCTGTCTGGATCTTCACTTCACTTAGATTTTGCATATTTTTGCCACTAATAAAGGCCTAATACAGGTGGAAGTACATGGTTTTTATTTTACAAATGTGAAAAAATACTTTTATTTCTTTTCTCATAGCTTTCTGTTCCAATTGCATTTCCAGTCCATTGTCATTTCAGCTTCTATTTATTCAATCTCCCTGTTTAAATTTCAACTTGTTAATCTTTTGCAATGGTACATACTGTATTTCAAGCAGATTTTGTATACTTCAGTAATCAATTATTTTTTCCTTGTAGGGAAGTTTTCACTCATGTCTTTACCATTAGGTGTTTGCAAGTTCTGTTTAACCACTGCACTGCGCCAAATGACAAATGCTGTTCGCCCATTACTGTGCCAACCAGCAAAAGTATTTTTAATTTTTTCATACACAGTCGAAATGCGCTCGTGGTAGGTTGTGTACGAAATGGACTCTTGGGACCTCCAGTGAGAGGCAGCCATCTTGGAAAAAGTTCCCAGAATGTCCTAGGGCTGCTGGCTGGGTTAGTACTGAGTGAGCAACCATGGGTGGGGCACACGCCTCTGGCTCCCAAACACCCGTCCGACGCTGCGTTGAAAGATCGCTCCGTCGGTGAAATTCAGACCTTATTGCTTGAACATAAAGGTCATGATATTGACGAAGCTAGGTGCAATAAGGACCTAACACAAAGGTGGGATGCAAGTAATACAGCACCTATGACGACGATACAGGGAGCATATCCAGTTGTAGCTCTGAGCGCCATCCTTGCCTACCTATGCCATCTCCAATTTATACAAATGATATAGAGGAGTCGTTTTCTGGGTTCAGTGATGCATCCGATACAAGTAACATAGATGAACAGTGTTAACAGCTTCCATGGTGGTTTTTTTTAAAAGATATTTTCAACAATAGCTGAATCTCTTCCAGAATGGCCAAATCTCTTCCAGATTTAAAGACACTCTTCGAGAATGGCCGAATTTCTTCCAGATTGACTAACACTCTTCGAGAATGACAATCTCTTCTAGTCAGGGACCTTAGAAAGCAATCTTTTCCAGACTACCTTACAAATTGATTTTTTCCAATAATTTTTACAAGACTACCTTACGCTTTACAAGCGTGGCAACATACAAGTTCTAAAGCCAAGGGTGTACGCGAGTTATTTGCAAGCACACAGAACGAAGAAACAGGTAGCGAAAATCTATCTGTAACTGGTGCAACGAGAGCGAAATCACGCTGTGTACCATGGACTACTTTGATTATTACTCACTTCTGAAGTACTGAGTATGTAACACACTTACTGTGTAAATAGTGTGAGAAACTGTACATATTGTAATTCTAGTAAATTTTTTAACAAGTAATATTGCAACAAACATTTATTGTGGACACATTACTGACATATCACAGTTCCATGGAACACTACAAACATTCTATTGTATACATATTGTAAAGGACAAATATGCATCATATACAATAAAAAAATGCATTGGAAATACATCGAACAAATAATTGAAAACACATTTGTGGCAACTCGCAGTGCTTGAATGGCCCGCGCAACCGCCTCTGGGAGCTTCACGTACGGGCAACCAGCCCGTGATGACGTCACGGCGTACTTTGTTCACATCTCCACAGCCAAAGTAAATGGAATTTGGTATTCATTTTTACAGACATGTTCAGGGAAGGGCATTTATCATTATACAAAAAAAATTTTGGGAACACTATTTCATGCACACGGGGAATGTCACAAACTTGGCACATCGCAGTTGTCCAAGTAAATAGTATCAACATTGAACACAATGTTTGTGAAGTCCAGATTTAGAGCATTTTTGTTCTTAGTTGGCTATTGCCTGCTGGTCAAGTGAAAATTTGCCAATCTTAAGGAGTTCTCCAACATCTATTTAGTAGTTTCCAGGTTCATTTTATGTTATTTATCTTACACGGGGAAGATCGAAAGCCAAGATATCTGGTGCTGGGTTTGCTAGATTGAGACTTGTATATCTACTTTTGAATGGCACAAACAATTTTGCCTTATTTTTTTATTTGGATTTAGAACGTGGGCCAAGTCGCCCATTTTTCTCAGAACTCTTAAACTATTTAACATCTAGATTCCCATTACAGCTAGGGGCATAGGAGCAAATAGAGTGAATGAACACCGAGGTCAAGAATGAGTACAAAATATGGATGACTTCAAAATGAAAGTATGCTTAATTTATATATAAGCAACTTAAAATATATAGCTATGGATAATGCTACAGATGGATAGATGTACATGTAAAGTGGTTAATGGGTTACAGCAAATGCTCATCAATAATTGGTAATTTTTACAAATAGCCATCTAGGTAAGCCATATAATTACCAGCAGGTTGCTTTTCCATTGTATATAAAACTACAAGTATTAAACTATAGTATTCTAACTTAAAACTCAAACTAATGCCAATTGCAAAATCGCATTAAAATTAATTACAACAAATAATGATCCAAATTTTTACAGAATGTCTTTGGCTTTAAATAAAATAAAGTGCATAATACACATTTCCTAAAGAATGATTTTGTCCAGTTTTTGTTTAATCCCTAAACTGTTCAAAATGTCATCTTGTGACATTGATCTCAAGTTTTTAAAATTGTCAAACTCAAATGTTTTGTACATAATCTACTAGGCAAATGCTCCAACTTTGTCTAAATGATACCAGCATAACTTGAAAAACAAGAATAAAAAATAATTATAAAATTGAAAACTATTGAAAACTTCAAAATTTGAAATCAGCTGCAAATATAAAATATCACCAATTGTTCATTTGATGTTATGTTCTCAGAATATCATATGATCTTCATTTTCATATATTTAGAATGTAAGTATAGTGTACTGTAAAAAAAAAATTTGTAAATGGTCAATGGAATTTGAAATATGCACAAATTTAGACAACAAAAATGTATAACTCAAAAGGTTTAGAGTTTATGAAAAATCTTTTCTATAGGGATTGTAGAACACACAGCTGTGCACACTATGTAAAAATGGCGAGAATCGGTCAGACACTAGATATTTGGACACTGAAATCAAAATTCTAGTTATAGATTTAAAGTTGAAGTTATCAACAATGAATAAAGCAGTTTTAATTCATGAATTCACTTGTATGTTTAAATAAACATTGTTTGGTATTCGTACTCAAATGTGAGAGTTGTAGGTTAATACGTGTTGAACCGAAGAAAAAATCCACCCCTCCACAAAAAATATGGATAATTATAATGATTTAGGGGATATATTTAGGGTATAGTTTATACAAGTAAAAATACCTAATCTGGCCCCTAATAAAAACGACGTAAAGAAACGAGGAAAATTAGCTTGAAATCTGAAAAAAATCAGCAAAAATAAAATTCAGTCCTAAGTTCGAGTCGTGCCAGATTTATTTGTTGATCAATTTAATTCTGTCTTCACGTAGTTAGGGACGGGTATGCACTCCAGGACGTTAAGGTTACAACAAATTCAAATAATAAACATAGGAGGAAAAAACTAAAAACCTGGAAAAAATTCCCCTAAAAATTTTTGTTTGGACACTTTAAAGTAACTGATATCATTGGGCAATGTATTTATACGATATATAACAAAATACAACAAAACTTATTATTTGTGTTATGTATTACTCACCAATGCTATAAAGGCACCAGCTGGATATCCCCTTTGTAGACACTTCTTACTACTATTCTTTGTGTGTCGGACAGGTGCATGCATCTTTATTATTGCATTAACCATCAGTTCCAGTTAATAGGAGCTGTTCTTAACAAAACATTCTTTTTTAAATATTAGTCTAAAATCAATTTCTGAAAATATTTTGATGAAAGTTTCACGACGCTGAAGCCAATAAGTTGGAGATTTGTTTAACATTAAGTAATTTTTACATAATTCAATATTTTTCACTTCCCTGCCCCCTTATGCTGAACAGTTTAAGGGTTAAATGACAACCACCATTCAGACTGAATCCTTACAAGATTACCTACTACCTTCTGGACAACTTGAAGCCTCAAAGGCACAGGTTTAGGCAAAATCTTGGTAAATAAACATATCTGCCACAAACTTTAACATTGTATACTTTTCTCTCGAGTGCAAATCGTTTCCTACAAGGGCAAAGCTGCCCATTTTCAGGTACAACACATCTGCAGGTTCCAGAACAGGATTTTTATATTTGGTGGTATACTCATGCACAGGAAACTAAATAATTAAAGGTGTACCCTTAGTGAAGAGTCGACCTTGGGACCGCCCTTTGCCGCCACCCCCCC
The DNA here is from genome assembly GCF_040958095.1 of Procambarus clarkii. Lineage (NCBI taxonomy): Eukaryota > Metazoa > Arthropoda > Malacostraca > Decapoda > Cambaridae > Procambarus > Procambarus clarkii. Next base: position 25,943,581 of record NC_091193.1, read on the forward strand.
CCCCTTGAAGAAATTACCAATCACTACTTGCCAAACATATGGATCTGTAGCATTATGGATATCTTTATGGCCAATGGGCAATTTCAAAAAGAGCACCACATTTTACCTAGGACTTGTTTCTAAAATGCACATTACTCATAGTTTTAAACTATAATCAAAACTTTTAATCATAACTAATCAACACAGCTCTGGCTGGATTGAACAAAGTGCATAGCCATAAATTTATGGGTATACTGTACATTACTATATATTATAGTGCATAAACATTATACAGTAATTATAATTTGCATAGTTAATAGAATAAATACTGACATAGGTCAATACACCCAATGAATCTTACAATGCTACCAAGCTTCCTGAGCACTTCTGCCTTCAAGGTTCAGCTAAATCTGCTCTGAAGAAATAATTACTCCATAGTTTTCACCATTAAATATATTGAATATGCCTTTGAAACTTATTACAATAGTAAAGCTGTTTAACGAGCATGAATAACTCAGGCTCTGAAGACTGACTATCCAATGAGAAATATTTCTTTAAATGCCCAGTTAGTAAGATTTTGCCTTCATGCAGAAGTGTACAATGCTAATTACAGAAAAAAGTGCAAACTAAAGTACTGTATCAAACTATTTTAACAGAAGAGCAATTCAAGCAACAAATACAGTATTCAGCTGTGCAACAATTAGGATAGTTCTGTGGTACAGATGTGTGGAAAACAATGGTTTCAGACCCAGATTAAGCAATTCTCCCACTAAGGTAAAAGCAACACCTAAATAAATTGGAACCTACTTAAACATTCAATATACAACTCATTAAATAAGTGAATATTTAACACATCAATACTGCACAGTTGTATAAACACTTTCTGAATATTTTATTTAGTGCTACCCAAGTATATTTTGGCAAGACTAGGCCTACATTACTTAAAGTAAATTTTCTACAATACCATGAAATTTTAGCACCTAAACAGACATACCTGCCACTCAATGGGAGAAGGAAAGTGGATTTGTTTGTTGAATATTTAGCTGAAAGCTTATAGGCCTACCTATACTGGAGATCATTTTCATCTCTAGAATTACTCGAGTTACCCACCATAAAGTAGCAAATTTCCCGTTTCCAATATGTATTAGGTGGGGATTAGTAAGCCAAGTGTGGACTGAAAGATTAAGTGAGGGTTTACTTGATTCAAACCGACAATCCCATCTAACCTTTTTTAGAAGACGAGCAGCAGTCATGAAGACAACTAGTATCGGTCAAGTTCGGGCATCTATGATGTCACTGGGAGGATTCAAAACAAAGCTGCATCAGCACTTAATTTGCCAAGTCTTATTGCATCTAAATTGCAAAAAAATGTAATTTCCCTGTCATTATGAAAGATACTTTAAATTTACATGTCAATGATCTTATTCCTCCCATATGTTTGTAGTCTTAAATAGGATAAAAACAAAATCAAGTGATTACTAATACTAACACCTGGCATCAATACAGCACTGTTCGTCACAATGACAAATCCATATTGGATAGGCCTAACGAACCTAACGTCAAAATATAAAAGCATACTGTACTACAGTATCATGAAACATTTATAAAATTTGGCTAGCAATTTATATTGATTACTTCATGCTTACTGGTTGCCAATTAAATAGTTTTGATTAGAAAGGGATTCATGCATTGACAATTTTCTAAATTTAGAAGATAAACATTTTCAATTTAATTAATGCTACCTTAGCCAAGTTCCAATATTTCTAAAGATCAAGTTTTATTATTGTTCCAGGTATGAATAGGAGAAAAAGCTAGGTCTAAAACCAACACCCACCACTGCAGTACAATACTGCACCACAAACCACCAATATGTTGTGCACTAAGATCTTAGTGTGTGTCATGTTAATTAAAAACCTGGCACTTACAGTTGAGACAAAAAAAATGCAAAAGGTTATTTGCAGCTTTCTTCTCTGGCAGAGACTTCTTAGGGTACAGTACCAAGATGGTTTCATCTAAGTTCAGACCATGTGAAATATCAACAAAGACAAGCTTTAAATTAACTATGCAGAACACAGTCTCTTTGCATAGTATGTGCCTCAAAATTCACACAAGTCTTCCCATTATATTTCTCTTCACAGCTTTGTTGGATGACAAACAATCATGCTTTGGCCATCTGCCAAGTCAGAAAAGTCTAAAAGTTAGTCAATCATCCATTGGATTTTAGACACTTCTCTATCATAAGATGTCTATTGTTACCATTACTTGCAAATTCAATGCTTAATAATCAAAAGCCACATTCACACAAAAATTATCTTCACAACATTCACGTTGGCTGTAATTCAAGACCATGATTTCGTTGCACTGTACTGAACAGCTGGCAGTGTTCTCTAAGCAAGATTTTAAACCAGTAATTTAAATTTTATAATACAGAATGCATAAAATATCGAGCCAGTTTTAACAAACCTCTGCCAGACCAAATTAATGAAACCAAACGTGCAAACTGACCAACTTTATCCTCAGCGACTTATTGCTGGTAAATGTTTCTGCACCTGATCAACCAGGCTGTGATTTATACGTCAGGCTGCGAGCAGCCGCATCCAACAGCCCGGTTGACCAATCCAGCAACCAGGTGGCCCAGTCAAGGACCAGGCCACGGGGACGTTGAGCCCGAAATCATTGCAAGGTAACCTGCACCATTTTAAACCAGAATGTTAGATTCCTTAACCTTATCTTGCATTCAAACAGTGCTCCACTGCCATGTAGCCAAAATCTTTATAAGGTAAAACCTTGCACATACACTTAATTGCATACCATCATTCCTTTTAATAAATAATTTATTAATTGTTCAAGACGAGAGGTCATTTTCAGTATAGGGTTTGAACCAATGTCTACAAATTTACCCATTTTGTACTTAAAAATAGGTTACTGTAGATAGTTCATGGCACCAGGGAAGACGTCTTCTTTTAAGGCATTATGACTATGCTACCAATCCTTCAAAATTTACTAATCCATACAGCATCAAACAGTAGTCCAGTAATCCATGTGGATTTGCGAGTAATATAAGATTCCACTGTATTTAAAGCAAGAATATGAAAGTGAAAAAATCAAGAGCCTGCAACAACCTAACCTGGGCCTAACAGTGCAAGTATTGTATAATTAGGCCTAGACTGCTTATCACCCCCTACGACAGTTTTTATCTCCACTTTCAATAATACAGAAAAGTAGACTTACACTCCTGAAGGATCCCAACACCACCGCTCACTACCTGTACACACGCCAGGCAACACCCGACTACTACACACACCAGTTACAAAAAACACCTGCAGCTGTTGGGGGGGGGGGGACCTGACTGCAGCTGTTGGGGTGGGGGTGGGGGGGGAGACCTGACTGCAGCTGTTGGGGGGGGGGGGGGAGAGAAGACCTGACTGCAGCTGTTGGGGGGGGGGAGAGAAGACCTGACTGCAGCTGTTAGGGGGGGGAGACCTGACTGCAGCTGTTGGGGGGATGGCTTACTGCAGCTGTGGGGGGGGGGAGACCTGACTGCAGCTGTTGGGGGGAGGCCGTGCAGCTGGGGAAGGGGACGTGCAGCTGGGGGGGGCCGTGCAGCTGGGGGGGGGCGTGCAGCTGGAGGGGGGGCCGTGCAGCTGGAGGGGGGGGCCGTGCAGCTGGGGAGGGGACGAGCAGCTGGGGGAGGGGGCGCCCACCCCCATACACAACATACACGCCCCACGACCCCATTAGAGGAAGCAGTACACGCCAGTATAACAATGCAACACTTGAGGAAAAAACTGCCCGTTATCTTCAAGTGGAGCAGTTATCCCCCGGGCGTCCTGAGAGGGGTTACCTGAGGGTGTCCAGCCCCCCGCGGGGCAGGCAGACGGGTGCTGGTCATGTTATCACGGGTTACCATAGACGCCGTGGCCCAAGACGTCACCCCCTCCCCCCCCCCCCCTACCCCACAACCCTTACCCCGCCCCATCACCCCTCCTACACCCTCCACCTCATATATAATCCCTCCTGGGCACTATTGGCCGTGTGGGCGTGCGGGCGTGCAAATGGGGGTGCACGCCTGCGCCCCCTACCCACCCCCCCCCTACTCCCAAATAACCCCCTCCCTACACCCCACAACCCCTTCCTCAGCACCCCAACACCTCACAGCCAACTTACCCACCAACACCACCCCCTCCAAGGCCGCGCTGCCTCCAAACACGAGCAGAAAGTTCCAGAATGATGAAAGACACTCCACCACAAGACTTACGTTCAGCCGTCAATTTCCACTCCCAACTTTTCAGGGTGTCCACCACCCATATTATATCCTCCAGGACCCGCACACAGACATGCCGCTACTGCTGAACTGACTCGGCCGAGCACGCTTACCTTATTAATTCTTTTAAGTGCCATAACTCTGTGTAAATGTAAGCTTAGACCAGAGACCGTCACCCTCACACACACACTGCACCAGCCAAGATGGTGATGGCGGAACCTGCGCGGAGCAATACTCTTCCCTCGCACCACAACCCGACCAAGCCACACCTCCTCCCTCACCCAACCCCACCAAATATCTCACTATATTCTATTTAAGTACACAGCCCGGTTAGTGGGCTATTACGGTGTCGCATTTGGGTGCGCAATATGCCTCGCGAACTAGTTTTTGGTGGGTTCGCGGCCGCTCTCTCAGCTGACGATATCATTTCCTGTGAAAAATAACTGCAGGCTGGAGCAGTGAGTCATATATCACTATCACACCGGCCTATCACGCATTCACCGCTTGCTGGTATACTTGGCCAACTTGGGATAGGGTCACGTCACCCTATTATGGTGTGCATGACAGGAATATACTATGTCGGACTATAAGGTATAATTATGTCATCTTAAAGCGGGAAGTTTAAATGAATAGTGACGTATAATGACGTCATGACTTGCAGTGCTGGCGGCTGGTGTGTAAAGAGTAATATTTCCACATTATTACTGTCATATCCTGAGTATTGCCAGGCGCTGCTCGGCTCCTCCATGGGCTCCTCTACCACACAACCACAATGTAACCTAAATGGCTCAAATGTTGTCTAAAACAGTAAGTTTGTTTTAGAGTGAGTACACCTGTTCAGTCCAGGCACAGTGGTAACTATTTCTGTAAGGCAATCAAGACTATTAGTCTTATCTATTACACAACCATTCAAACTCCAACACATCTTTAGATCCAAGCTAATAAAATATAGGTTCTTTATCTAGTAAAAGCCTATTATGAACAAATATAAGGTGTTGATTTAATTAGTTTTGACGGGGACAGGAAGTCTGTATAGACTCTAACCTTATATCGAGGTTACCTCAAGGTAAAACTACTGACCTTCCCCAGGATGCAACCTTACCTTGTGAAGACCTTACGTTACTTCCGAGGATCAACGTCTCCGCGGCCCGGTCTCTGCCTCCTGGCATCTAACCAGGCTGTTAGATGCAGTTGCTCGTAACCTGACGTATGAACCACAACCTGTTGTCTAACTCCCGGGTACCTATTTACTGCTAAGTGAACAGAGGCATTACGGGAAAGGAAACGTACCTAACCATTTTTGCCCCGCGTGGGAGTCGAACCCGGGGTCTCTTATTATGGGTCGAGAATATAGCCAACTGTACTACGAGACCCTACTTTTAAAGAAAGGTATTTCAGAAAGTAAATTTTATTCCAAAATGGACACATGGTACTACGGTGTAATGTATAGTTTGGTAAGATGCTCCGCGTAACTGACATTCAATTGTAGACAAACAAATTGCTTCACTTGACAACAAAATATAATTGCCTTTTTATTTTAATAATTTAATTGGCGTTGTGGGGAACAGTAAGCTTGTACATGGAGGTCCTCCAAGAACTTGGTCAACACTGATCTTGTCTAGCAGGCATCCCACAACAGTTGCCTAAACAAGGAGGCTTTCAAGTCTATACACACTGCCTATATAAAACCATTACTTGAGTATGCAGCACTAGCATGGAACCCAACCTTGTGAAGCACACCAGTATATAGGAACTTGAGAAAGTTGCCCCTTTGAATGCGTTATATTTTACCTTGAATAAATATCCAGCAACTTGTTCAGTATTAGTGTCTATGAGATCACCAGTCCTGTCACGTGAGCTTGTTGTGGTGCCAGTACTGTGGCCCTCAACTGTTCCTGGTATGGCAGATGATCTACATCTGGCAGGATTTTTGTTGCTCTATGTTGAATTTTTCTCCAAATAGCTATGTCCTTTTGAAGATGAGGTCTCCATGCACGGCTACAGTAGTCCAGATGGGAGCGCACCAGAGAATCTTACAGTTGAAAATTCACTTTCTTTACCTTGAAATCAGAGGTTCTTTTGACTCTTCCTAAGGTCAGGTTAGGTTACTGCAACATCCACTTGTTGTGTAAGTTTGAATGACCGTTCGATCCTAACTCCAAGGTCCTTTTATTCATCCATTTGCTTAATTTTTGGAATAATAATAGACAATGCAAAATTATATAGCTTTTTGGGTCAATAATGTCATGGTATACTTGGAATATTCAGATCCTAAGAGGAGAGCGAATTAAACTTTCTTAATTGTATGAGAAGTACACTGTTGACCCACATTTATAACATATCTGTATTTAACTGAACCATTAGTGTACACCGCCATGGTTTACCTGTATTCATCGTGTGTTAGTTTCTCTTGCTGGCCGTATGTGATTGGAGTTGATGAGCTGGGAGTACCTCTCTGTACCTGCGGGCCATCGTGACTAGTGGCCTCGGCCAGGCTAGCTCCCTTCCTGGTGGCCACGGCCAGCCTAGCTCTCTCCCTGGTGGCCTCGGCCAGCCTAGCTCCCTCCCTGGTGGCCTCGGCCAGCCTAGCTCCCTCCCTAGTGGCCTCGGCCAGCCTAGCTCCCTCCCTGGTGGCCTCGGCCAGCCTAGCTCCCTCCCTGGTGGCCTCGGCCAGCCTAGCTCCCTCCCTAGTGGCCTCGGCCAGTCTCCCTCCCTCCCTAGTGGCCTTGGCCAGCCTAGCTCCATCCCTGGTGGCCACGGCCAGCCTAGCTCCCTCCCTGGTGGCCTCGGCCAGCCTGGCTCCCTCCCTAGTGGCCTCGGCCAGTCTCCCTCCCTCCCTAGTGGCCTCGGCCAGCCTAGCTCCCTCCCTAGTGGCCTCGGCCAGCCTAGCTCCCTCCCTGGTGGCCTCGGCCAGCCTAGCTCCCTCCCTGGTGGCCTCGGCCAGCCTAGCTCCCTCCCTAGTGGCCTCGGCCAGCCTAGCTCCCTCCCTAGTGGCCTCGGCCAGCCTAGCTCCCTCCCTAGTGGCCTCGGCCAGTCTCCCTCTCTCCCTAGTGGCCTCGGCCAGCCTAGCTCCCTCCCTGGTGGCCTCGGCCAGTCTCCCTCCCTCCCTGGTGGCCTCGGCCAGTCTCCCTCCCTCCCTAGTGGCCTCGGCCAGCCTAGCTCCCTCCCTGGTGGCCTCGGCCAGTCTCCCTCCCTCCCTAGTGGCCTCGGCCAGTCTCCCTCCCTCCCTCCCTAGTGGCCTCGGCCAGCCTAGCTCCCTCCCTAGTGGCCTCGGCCAGTCTCCCTTCCTCCCTGGTGGCCTCGGCCAGCCTAGCTCCCTCCCTGGTGGCCTCGGCCAGCCTAGCTCCCTCCCTGGTGGCCTCGGCCAGCCTAGCTCCCTCCCTGGTGGCCTCGGGCAGTCTCCCTTCCTCCCTAGTGGCCTCGGCCAGTCTCCCTCCCTCCCTGGTGGCCTCGGCCAGCCTAGCTCCCTCCCTAGTGGCCTCGGCCAGTCTCCCTCCCTCCCTAGTGGCCTCGGCCAGCCTAGCTCCCTCCCTGGTGGCCTCGGCCAGTCTCCCTTCCTCCCTGGTGGCCTCGGCCAGCCTAGCTCCCTCCCTGGTGGCCTCGGCCAGCCTAGCTCCCTCCCTGGTGGCCTCGGCCAGCCTAGCTCCCTCCCTGGTGGCCTCGGCCAGTCTCCCTCCTTCCCTGGTGGCCTCGGCCAGCCTAGCTCCCTCCCTAGTGGCCTCGCGGGCCACCATCAGTGACCTCGACAAGCAACTATCGCTAGTGGCCTCAACAAGCAACTATCGCTAGTGGCCTCGACAAGCAACTATCGCTAGTGGCCTCGACAGACATGGGGGAAGCCGGCGGTTGTCAAAGGTCGCCTGTATTATTCCTAAAGCACAGTTCCAGCTGTACTTTGAACAGGAATACTGGCCTGATAGTTCCAGCGTCGGTGGGTGGGTTATTCCGTAGGCCTTATGGGTGAAATAAAAGCCAGTCCTGTTACATATCCTACATTTTAACTTAAGTTTGAAGTTACTGTCCCTTGTGTGAGTTCCGTTGGACCTTATGCTGTAACCCGTCCTCCTGTTTAGAGAGTACCTGTTGTGACGGTCGTCAACAGTCACGAATTTGTACGTACTTTGCTCTTAGATAAGAGTATACTGACTAGTAAGGAATTTGTTAACAAATGAAGCTAAAAAAGATATATTTTCCTAGGCCTAGTATAGTATATATATGTACTTTATTAGGTTCCAGATATGGTGTATTACGCCTAGGAAGATTAGGATAGTTTAGTTTGTCAAGTCAAAATTTGTTTTCCGGTTTACCCAGCTCAGTTGTTCAGAGTTCTCCTTTCTAATTTCATTGTATGTGTGTATATATACTATGGTGGTCATCGCTACTGTAAGTACTACCAAGGCAGGAGGACGGGCTGTGTGAAGAAGCTATCTAGTTTGATGTCTAATAATTTGTTCAGTATTTTAAAGGCTTCAAGGAGATCAGTTGACCAGACCACACACTAGAAGGTGAAGAGACGACGACGTTTTGGTCCGTCCTGGACCATTCTCAAGTTGATTGTGGTCGATTCAAGGAGATCAGCCTTGTCGTGTCTGGTTTGAAGAGTTTTTTTTAGTCCTCGGGCACTTAATTTGCTGATATGATAGTTGACTTAGTTCTGGGTAATGTTCGTGGCCGAGTTCCTAATATTTTACAGCGCAGTTGTCTTTTTGAAGGAGCAGTCTGGACAAACTTGGATACACAACTTAATTAAGGGGTGCAAAAGGCATTTTTGCCTCTGAATGGCCATTCTAATTTACTTGAAGTCAGAGGTTCGTTTGACTTATTTTAAGATCGATTAGCTTACATTTTCTATTACAGCAGCTCCTATTTGCTGAACAACTTTCAGTGACTGGTGTAATATTATTCTGATATCATTTTCTTTTTCAGTTTGGTCCATAGTCTTGTTCATATGGTCATTATTTCAGTGTTGAAAAGCATTTTCTACGTGTCTGACCATTTGTGAACTTCATGTAGATCCTTCATCACAGGTTCCATCAGCTTTCCCTTCCTACTTTTTCGTAGATCATCGCATCATCTGCGTATTGATGAAGCTGTTTCGTTATGTTGTCATATATGTGATTTGTAAATATTGCTAAACAAAACTGTGGTGCTTCGCCTTTCTAATAAGTATATTTTTTTTTCTGTTATGTCTACTGTTTCTGAGCAGTTTCTGTTATGTCTACTATGTTTCTGTGAATAATACAATTTCTCCCACCCTACCCATCAACATTGGTGTTCCTCAGGGCAGCATACTTGGCCCTCTCCTCTTTCTCATCTACATTAATGACCTTCCAAATGCCTCCCAACACCTCAAACCAATTCTATTTGCTGACGACACAACCTTCATTTACTCCAGTCCTGACCCCCTTGCTCTAAATGCCACAGTAAATACTGAGCTAAATAAAGTCCATCTTTGGCTAACTGCCAACAAACTCACCCTTAACATTGACAAAACTTTCTATATTCTGTTTGGCAATAAATCCTCTAATCAAATTAATCTCAAAATAAACAATACCCAAATTTGTAACAAATTAGATGGCAAATTCCTTGGCATTCTCATTGACCACAAGCTGAATTTCCAGGGACACATTCTAAATATATCAAAAAAAGTTTCAAAAACTGTTGGCATTCTTTCTACGATCAGATATTATGTACCACGCCCTGCCCTGGTGACTCTCTATTACTCCCTTATCTATCCATATCTCAACTATGGTATTTGTGCTTGGGGCTCTACTACCCAAAATCACTTACGTCCTCTAATTACTCAACACAAAGCTGCTATTAGGACAATATCCAATTCTGGCCCCAGACATCACTCGGTACCCCTACTTAAATCTCTGAATATGTTAGACATTAAGTCACTGCACATTCTCTCATGTGTATTATACATATATAAAACGCTAAACTATAATGCCAATCCTGATCTCAAAAGATTCATAGAAGGTTGTAACAGAACCCATGAGCACCACACCAGAAATAAATACAGTTTTGATATTCCTAGAGTACGACTTAATCAAACTAGAAATGCTCTACAAATCAAGGGGCCCAGAATGTGGAATGACCTTCCCAACCATGTTAAAGACTGTACCTCTCTCAACCAGTTTAAGATAAAAACGAAGCTATACCTAATAAATTCCCTGTAACCTACCTTACCCTTCTATTGTCAACCAATGTCTGTTTTTTCTTTAAAGAGCGCTGTTTGTCGACATATTTGTATTTGTGCTGCTTTTCAGCTATGTTTTCATTTCTTGTTTTCATTCTATTCATTATGCTCAATTAGTATTAAGCTTGTCATTTAAGTTTATCATGCCCGAAACGCTTTGCGTAATAGTGGCTTTAGGCATTGTATGTACTAGCTCTACCTATAAGTCAACCAATCTCTGTAAAAATTTATTGTATGTATGTACCTTACCTAAATAAACATTTTATTTTATTTTTTATTTTACTACATATGTTTTTAACACGGGCGCTGACTGGAGAAATGTGGCAAGTGGGGTACCACAGGGGTCCATTTTGTGCCCAACCATTTTTGTCATAAACATCAATGACATAGATGAGAATATTACAAATCACATCCTCAAATTTGTAGATGACACTAAGCTTTATGGTAAAGTCGGAAGTGAAAATGATATCGAGGTTTTACGAAGAGATGTACATGAACTCTGAAATGATCAGAAAACTGTTAAATGCTTTTTAATATGGATAAATGCAAGACGTTGCATGTTGGGCATAACAATCCACGTCACAACTACCTAATTAACAGTACTACCTTACAACAGATTAATGTAGACAAGGACCTGGGAGTCAGAATCCATCATTCACTGAAAGTTGCACAAGTGTGAGCGGCAGTAAAACATGCCAACCAAACCTTAGGAATAGTCAAGCGAACATTTAACTTTAAGGGGAAGAAAGTAGTTAATCAACTGTATTCTGGTGCGCCTCCACCTGGAGCTGGAGCATCCAGGCTTGGAGACCTCATCTGGTGCGCCTCCACCTGGAGCTGGAGCATCCAGGCTTGGAAACCTCATCTTCAGGGAGCATGGGCTGCAGGGGGAGACCTCATCTTCAGGGAGCATGGGCTGCAGGGGGAGACCTCATCTTCAGGGAGCATGGGCTGCAGGGGGAGACCTCATCTTCAGGGAGCATGGGCTGCAAGGGGAGACCTCATCTTCAGGGAGCATGGGCTGCAGGGGGAGACCTCATCTTCAGGGAGCATGGGCTGCAGGGGGAGACCTCATCTTCAGGGAGCATGGGCTGCAGGGGGAGACCTCATCTTCAGGGAGCATGGGCTGCAGGGGGAGACCTCATCTTCAGGGAGCATGGGCTGCAGGGGGAGACCTCATCTTCAGGGAGCATGGGCTGCAGGGGGAGACCTCATCTTCAGGGAGCATGGGCTGCAGGGGGAGACCTCATCTTCAGGGAGCATGGGCTGCAAGGGGAGACCTCATCTTCAGGGAGCATGGGCTGCAGGGGGAGACCTCATCTTCAGGAAGACACAGCTTCAGGGGAGAAGGTGTAACACCGGGCAACAAAAATCCTCCCAGAACTAAGTCAACTCTCATACCAGAACAGGTTGAGGGCCACACGGCTGAGGGGCACAATGCTGAGGGGCCACAGGACTGAGGGCCACAAGGCTGAGGGCCACACGGCTAACAATACTACAAACCAGGCATGATAGAGCGGATCTAATTTAAATGTTTAAAATACTGAACAATTTGAAGGATGTTGATCCGGACAACTTCTTCAAAGGTCAGATGTAACACAAACAAGGGACAACGGTAGTATTCATGCCAAATTTTCAGTAGCACTGAAAACAGCAAATGTTCTTTCACCAACAGGGTTGGTGAAAAATGGTAGGCGGTTCACCCATGGAACCGCCTACCCGCCGAGGCCGTAGATACCAAAACTCTGTTGAACTTTAAAATCAAGCTAGAAAAAATCATCAGGACAAATGGGGAGGACCTTTGACAAGGCGCCGGCTTCCTGTCCTCATCGAAGCCTTTAGAGTATCAGTGGCCCTCAGGTGAATTCAGATAAACGGCAACTCCTGTACATTTATGAATTATGATATTCAGTATATATATATATATATATATATATATATATATATATATATATATATATATATATATATATATATATATATATATATATATATATATATATAACTGAAAACTCACACCCCAGAAGTGACTCGAACCCATACTCCCAGGAGCAACGCAACTGGTATGTACAAGACGCCTTAATCCACTTGACCATCACGACCGGACATACCAGGTGATAGCCGAAGCTATTTGAACCACCCCACCGCCGGCACTCATTATGTCCGGTCGTGATGGTCAAGTGGATTAAGGCGTCTTGTACATACCAGTTGCGTTGCTCCTGGGAGTATGGGTTCGAGTCACTTCTGGGGTGTGAGTTTTCAGTTGCATATTGTCCTGGGGACCATTCAGGCTTGTTCGCATTTGTGTTCCTCACGTGTGACCCAAAGAATGAGGTGATTTGGTAAAATGCTATGCCCAAGATTACCATCCGAGTGCCGGCGGTGGGGTGGTTCAAATAGCTTCGGCTATCACCTCATTATGTCCGGTCGTGATGGTCAAGTGGATTAAGGCGTCTTGTACATACCAGTTGCGTTGCTCCTGGGAGTATAGGTTCGAGTCACTTCTGGGGTGTGAGTTTTCAGTTGCATATTGTCCTGGGGACCATTCAGGCTTGTTCGCATTTGTGTTCCTCACGTGTGCCCCAAAGAATGAGGTGATTTGGTAAAATGCTATGCCCAAGATTACCATCCGAGTGCCGGCGGTGGGGTGGTTCAAATAGCTTCGGCTATCACCTCATTATGTCCGGTCGTGATGGTCAAGTGGATTAAGGCGTCTTGTACATACCAGTTGCATTGCTCCTGGGAGTATGGGTTCGAGTCACTTCTGGGGTGTGAGTTTTCAGTTATATATATATATATATATATATATATATATATATATATATATATATATATATATATATATATATATATATATATATATATATATATTATTAAATATGACCGAAAAAGTAAGATTAATAATTCTAACACGAATTTTCTCTATCTTTCTTACGTTTCTTTTCACTGTTGATGGTAATTCAAAGATCAATTCTCCAAAATTCATTTTTATTTCTAGTCTGACGCGACACTTGAGCGCGTTTCGTAAAACTTATTACATTTTCAAAGACTTTAGTTTACAAACACACAACTGAAACTGAATAAAGCTTTGCACATCTTCGAGTTTATATCTACATTTGGGTGAGGTGGATGAGGTAAAAACGAACTTTCAACAATGGGTATTAAATTCTAACACAAGACAGAACACGAAACAATGGGTATTGAATAAAAGTAATTGTAGAAAGCCTATTGGTCCATATTTCTTGATGCTTCTATATTGGAGCGGAGTCTTGAAGTGGGTAGAATATAGTTGTGCATTAATTGGCTGTTGATTGCTGGTGTTGACTTCTTGATGAGTAGTGAGTGCCTCGCAGACGTCAAGACGCCTGCTATCGCTGTATCTATCGATGATTTCTGTGTTGTTTGCTAAGATTTCTCTGGTGATGGTTTGTTTGTGGGAAGAGATTATATGTTCCTTAATGGATCCCTGTTGCTTATGCATCGTTAAACGCCTGGAAAGAGATGTTGTTGTCTTGCCTATATACTGGGTTTTTTGAGGCTTACAGTCCCCAAGAGGGCATTTGAAGGCATAGACGACGTTGGTCTCTTTTAAAGCGTTCTGCTTTGTGTCTGGAGAGTTTCTCATGAGTAGGCTGGCCGTTTTTCTGGTTTTATAGTAAATCGTCAGTTGTATCTTCTGATTTTTGTCTGTAGGGATAACGTTTCTACTGACAATATCTTTCAGGACCCTTTCCTCCGTTTTATGAGCTGTGGAAAAGAAGTTCCTGTAAAATAGTCTAATAGGGGGTATAGGTGTTGTGTTAGTTGTCTCTTCAGAGGTTGCATGGCGTTTCACTTTCCTTCTTATGATGTCTTCCACGAAACCATTGGAGAAGCCGTTGTTGACTAGGACCTGCCTTACCCTACAGAGTTCTTCGTCGACTTGCTTCCATTCTGAGCTGTGGCTGAGGGCACGGTCGACATAAGCGTTAACAACACTCCTCTTGTACCTGTCTGGGCAGTCACTGTTGGCATTCAGGCACATTCCTATGTTTGTTTCCTTAGTGTAGACTGCAGTGTGGAAAACTCCGCTCCTTTTCATGACTGTTACATCTAGAAAGGGCAGCTTCCCATCCTTCTCCATCTCGTAAGTGAAACGCAACACAGAATTCTGCTCAAATGCCTCCTTCAGCTCCTGCAGATGTCTGACACAACTAACACAACATCTATACCCCCTATTAGACTATTTTACAGGAACTTCTTTTCCACAGCCCATAAAACGAAGGAAAGGGTCCTGAAAGATATTGTCAGTAGAAACGTTATCCCTACAGACAAAAATCAGAAGATACAACTGACGATTTACTATAAAACCAGAAAAACGGCCAGCCTACTCATAAGAAACTCTCCAGACACAAAGCAGAACGCTTTAAAAGAGACCAACGTCGTCTATGCCTTCAAATGCCCTCTTGGGGACTGTAAGCCTCAAAAAACCCAGTATATAGGCAAGACAACAACATCTCTTTCCAGGCGTTTAACGATGCATAAGCAACAGGGCTCCATTAAGGAACATATAATCTCTTCCCACAAACAAACCATCACCAGAGAAATCTTAGCAAACAACACAGAAATCATCGATAGATACAGCGATAGCAGGCGTCTTGACGTCTGCGAGGCACTCACTACACATCAAGAAGTCAACACCAGCAATCAACAGCCAATTAATGCACAACTATATTCTACCCACTTCAAGACTCCGCTCCAATATAGAAGCATCAAGAAATATGGACCAATAGGCTTTCTACAATTACTTCCATTCATTGTTTCGTGTTCTGTCTTGTGTTAGAATTTAATACCCATTTAATACCCATTGTTGAAAGTTCGTTTTCACCTCATCCACCTCACCCAAATGTAGATATAAACTCGAAGATGTGCAAAGCTCTATTCAGTTTCAGTTATGTGTTTGTAAACTAAAGTCTTTGAAAATGTAATAAGTTTTACGAAACGCGCTCAAGTGTCGCGTCAGACTAGAAATAAAAATGAATTTTGGAGAATTGATCTTTGAATTACCATCAACAGTGAAAAGAAACGTAAGAAAGATAGAGAAAATTCGTGTTAGAATTATTAATCTTACTTTTTCGGTCATATTTAATAATATATGTCTACAGGAAAGACTGCTACCAAAATATACCAATATATATATATATATATATATATATATATATATGTCGTACCTAGTAGCCAGAACTCACTTCTCAGCCTACTATTCAAGGCCCGATTTGCCTAATAAGCCAAGTTTTCCTGAATTAATATATTTACTATAATTTTTTTCTTATGAAATGATAAAGCTACCCTTTTCACTATGTATGAGGTCAATTTTTTTTATTGGAGTTAAAATTAACGTAGATATATGACCGAACCTAACCAACCCTACCTAACCTAACCTAACCTATATATATAGGTAAGGTTTGGTTAGGTAGCCAAAAAAAGCTAGGTTAGGTTAGGTTAGGTAGGTTAGGTAGACGAAAAAACATTAATTCATGAAAACTTGGCTTATTAGGCAAATCGGGCCTTGCATAGTAGGCATAGAAGTGCGTTCTGGCTACTAGGTACGACATATATATATATATATATATATATATATATATATATATATATATATATATATATATATATATATATATATATATATATATATATATATATATATATTATAATGGTTCCCAAGCCAATATGCAACTGAAAACTCCACACCCCAGAAGGATTTGAACAAAGATTGGTTAAGGTACCAGGTACGCCAAGGTGCATAGTGCTCCTGGCTGTCTGAGTTTGACTCCTTCTGGGGTGTGGAGTTTTCAGTTGCATATTGGCTTGAGGACCATTTAAGCTTTTTCGCATGCGTGGTGCTCGCGTGGCCCCACATAGTGAGGAGATTCGATGAAATATCTATGCCAGAGTTGACCATCGAGCGCTGTCAGATCTTGTATATAAATTGTCTCACAACTACCAAGATTTTTGAACAGTCGTATGGTCTAGTGGTTAAGGTACGCCAAGATGATTAGCGCGCCTGGTTATCTGGGTTCGAATTCTTCTGGGGTGTGGAGTTTTCAGTTATATCTATATAAATAAAAATGGAAATGTTCGTTTGTGCATAACCGCTAATCTCCGAAAGTTTTTCACCGATTGCTTTGAAATTTTCACACAACGTTCCATTTGCATCCGAGCAGGTTTTTATATACATACTCTATAGATGTCACGTCTGTGACAGTAAGAAAAAACATGCTTTTTCTGAAAAACTGTGTTTTGCATGTAAGGGAAATCTTCGAAACCTCTTTATCTTAATCTTTAATTTGCTTTGAAATTTTGACAACGTTGCATTCAAATAGGCGCGTCTTTTCATATATCTGCTATATACATGCCTCACCTGTGACAGGAAAAAAACATGCGTTTTTGAAAAACGTCATCTTTTGCACATAATAGCAACATGCACGCTAAACTAAATATGTCACAAATTCCATTTCACTGTTTCTGATTGCATTGATAAATTTTATTTTCATAGATTTCGATTTATTTTATTTTTTATTGAATTATTTTGTGTGACATTGTGTTGGAATTAGGCTGTGTTGTTTACCATACTGTTCATTTCGTAAGTATAAGTATCGATGCCACACCTGTGACAGGTAAAAACATTTTTTTTTATAAGAAACAGCACTATTTGTTGCACGTAAGAGCAACACACGTTATACTAAATATGTTACGATTCCATTTCAATGTTTCCAATTGCATTGACTAATTAAATTTTCATAGATTTCGATTTATTTAATGTTGATTTTAATATTTTGTGTGACATTGTGTTGGAATTGAATTGTGTTGTTTACCATATTGTTCATTTCACGAGTACAGTTTATTTTTTCATTGCTTTCATTTTGTTTTTTAACTGTTTTTCTTATATTTCAGTGATGGGAACATCAGATCATTTGATGTTTCCTATTTTCTAATAGGAAGATCAGATCACTTGGGAATGCATTGGGCGAGGGAGTGGGGAATGGTGGGTAGGACGAAGGGACGGGAGTGGGGGATGGTGGGTAAGACGAAGGGACGGGAGTGGGGGATGGTGGGTAAGACGAAGGGACGGGGGTGGGGGATAGTGGGTAAGACGAGGGGACGTGAGTGGGGAATGGTGGGTAGGACGAAGGGACGGGGGTGGGGAATGGTGGGTAGGACGAAGGGACGGGGGTGGGGGATGGTGGGTAAGACGAAGGGACGGGGGTGGGGGATGGTGGGTAAGACGAGGGGACGTGAGTGGGGAATGGTGGGTAGGACGAAGGGACGGGGGTGGGGGATGGTGGGTAAGACGAGGGGACGTGAGTGGGGAATGGTGGGTAGGACGAAGGGACGGGGGTGGGGGATGGTGGGTAAGACGAGGGGAAAGGGGAGGGAAGGGGGGTAATGGTGGGGGAGGACGAGGGGATGGGGGAGTTAGGGATGGTGAGGAGGACTAGGGGACGGTGAAGTGGAGGATGGTGAGGAGGACAAGGGGATGGGGCAGGGAGGGAAATGGTAGAGAGGACGAGGGGACAGGGGAGTGGGGAATGGTAGGAAGGACGAGGGACAGGGGAGGGGTGAATTGTGGGGAGGACTGGGAAACAGGGGAGGGTTCCTGGGGCTCAGCAATGCACATGCGTGGCTGAGCCAAAGCAACGTTTGGCCGGGTACAGCTAGTATGTATGAATGTATATATATATATATATATATATATATATATATATATATATATATATTCTAAAGTAATCAATTATATGAAATCAATAAATGTCTCAGGTATACTGGTCACCTTTAAGTCCTAACAGCTTCCAAAGTATTATCTAATTTTAATTTGATTTTGCCCCGAGGGGCGAGTTTATTGGGCAGCGCCACGTCTCATCCTGTGAGTGGACACACCGCCATAGTGACAGTATTGGGCAGCGTCACTCATCCTGTGAGTGGACACACCGCCATAGTGACAGTATTGGGCAGCACCACTCATCCTGTGAGTGGACACGCCGCCATAGTGACAGTATTGGGCAGGGCCACTCATCCTGTGAGTGGACACACCACCATAGTGACAGTATTGGGCAGTGTCACTCATCCTGTGAGTGGACACACCGCCATAGTGATAGTATTGGGCAGCGTCACTCATCCTGTGAGTGGACACACCGCCATAGTGACAGTATTGGGCAGCGTCACTCATCCTGTGAGTGGACACACCGCCATAGTGACAGTATTGGGCAGCGCCACTCATCCTGTGAGTGGACACACCGCCATAGTGACAGTATTGGGCAGCGCCACTCATCCTGTGAGTGGACACACCACCATAGTGACAGTATTGGGCAGCGCCACTCATCCTGTGAGTGGACACACCGCCATAGTGACAGTATTGGGCAGCGTCACTCATCCTGTGAGTGGACACACCGCCATAGTGACAGTATTGGGCAGGGCCACTCATCCTGTGAGTGGACACACCACCATAGTGACAGTATTGGGCAGCGTCACTCATCCTGTGAGTGGACATACCGCCATAGTGACAGTATTGGGTGCCGTCACTCATCCTGTGAGTGGACATACCGCCATAGTGACAGTATTGGGCAGCGTCACTCATCCTGTGAGTGGACACACCGCCATAGTGACAGAATTGGGCAGGGCCACTCATCCTGTGAGTGGACACACACCACCATAGTGACAGTATTGGGCAGCGTCACTCATCCTGTGAGTGGACACACCGCCATAGTGACAGTATTGGGCAGCGCCACTCATCCTGTGAGTGGACACACCGCCATAGTGACAGTATTGGGCAGCGCCACCCATCCTGTGAGTGGACACACCGCCATAGTGACAGTATTGGGCAGCGCCACTCATCCTGTGAGTGAACACTCCACCATAGTGACAGTATTGGGCAGCGCCACTCATCCTGTGAGTGGACACACCGCCATAGTGACAGTATTGGGCAGCGCCACTCATCCTGTGAGTGGACACACCGCCATAGTGACAGTATTGGGCAGCGCCACTCATCCTGTGAGTGGACACACCACCATAGTGACAGTATTGGGCAGCGCCACTCATCCTGTGAGTGGCCACACCGCCATAGTGACAGTATTGGGCAGCGCCACTCATCCTGTGAGTGGACACACCGCCATAGTGACAGTATTGGGCAGCGCCACTCATCCTGTGAGTGGACACACCGCCATAGTGACAGTATTGGGCAGCGCCACTCATCCTGTGATTGAACACACCGCCATAGTGACAGTATTGGGCAGCGCCACTCATCCTGTGAGTGGACACACCGCCATAGTGACAGTATTGGGCAGCGCCACTCATCCTGTGAGTGGACACACCGCCATAGTGACAGTATTGGGCAGCGTCACTCATCCTGTGAGTGGACACACCGCCATAGTGACAGTATTGGGTATCGCCACTCATCCTGTGAGTGGACACACCGCCATAGTGACAGTATTGGGCAGCGTCACTCATCCTGTGAGTGGACACACCGCCATAGTGACAGTATTGGGCAGCGCCACTCATCCTGTGTGTGGACACACCACCATAGTGACAGTATTGGGCAGCGCCACTCATCCTGTGTGTGGACACACCACCATAGTGACAGTATTGGGCAGCGCCACTCATCTTGTGAGTGGACACACCGCCATAGTGACAGTATTGGGCAGCGCCACCCATCCTGTGAGTGGACACACCGCCATAGTGACAGTATTGGGCAGCGCCACTCATCCTGTGAGTGAACACACCACCATAGTGACAGTATTGGGCAGCGCCACTCATCCTGTGAGTGGACACACCGCCATAGTGACAGTATTGGGCAGCGCCACTCATCCTGTGAGTTGACACACCGCCATAGTGACAGTATTGGGCAGCGCCACTCATCCTGTGAGTGGACACACCGCCATAGTGACAGTATTGGGCAGCGCCACTCATCCTGTGAGTGGCCACACCGCCATAGTGATAGTATTGGGCAGCGCCACTCATCCTGTGAGTGGACACACCGCCATAGTGACAGTATTGGGCAGCGCCACTCATCCTGTGAGTGGACACACCGCCATAGTGACAGTATTGGGCAGCGCCACTCATCCTGTGAGTGAACACACCACCATAGTGACAGTATTGGGCAGCGCCACTCATCCTGTGAGTGGACACACCGCCATAGTGACAGTATTAGGCATCGCCACTCATCCGGTGAGTGGACACACCGCCATAGTGACAGTATTGGGCAGCGCCACTCATCCTGTGAGTGGCCACACCGCCATAGTGACAGTATTGGGCAGCGCCACTCATCTTGTGAGTGGACACACCACCATAGTGACAGTATTGGGCAGCGTCATTCATCCTGTGAGTGGACACACCGCCATAGTGACAGTATTGGGCAGCGTCACTCATCCTGTGAGTGGACACACCACCATAGTGACAGTATTGGGCAGCGTCACTCATCCTGTGAGTGGACACACCACCATAGTGACAGTATTGGGCAGCGCCACTCATCTGTGCATGGGGGTCTACCACTGCAAACCACCTTAAACCCATCATCACACAGCAAAAATCTGCTATCAGAATAATAACTAACTCTGCTTTCAGACAACACTCAGCTCCCTTGTTTAAATCCCTAAACTTGCTAAATATTAACTCCCTCCACACATTCTCTTGTGTCAACTACATTTACAAAACCCTGTTCTTAAATGCAAACCATGCTCTGAAACTCTCCCTGGACAGATGTAATAGGACCCATTATCACCACACCAGAAATAAATATCTCTTTGATATCCCCAGGGTCAAACTTAATCTGTGTAAATACTCTATGCAAATTAAGGGACCTAGTCTATGGAACTCACTCCCTAGTGAATTGAAAAACTGTAAAACTTTTGCCTTATTTAAAAGCAAAACCAAAAAGTACCTAATTTCATCTTCTTAGTTTCCTACACTGAGCTTTAAATTTGCTCTGTACCTAGTGTTACCCAATCTCCTAATTTTTATGTAATATCAAACAACCTTATCATTGTGTTCATTGCTGTCTTCTTTAATGTGCTAGCCATATGCTGTATTGTGACTACCAATTTTTGTCAACTACCATTCAAGCTGTCATTGCAACCAATCTTATATTGTTTCTGCTGTATTGTGCCTACCAATTTTTTGTCAACTACCATTCAAGCTGTCATTGCAATCAATCTTAGCTACCTATGTGCTTTAATATACTGTACCTACAATTTTCTCTCATCTTTTTTTCATTTCATGTAATCTGTTATCATTTTTTGTCTATAATTTTTGCAAGTATTTACTTCCTTAAAATTTTCTTAGATTAAGGACCTGCCCGAAACGCTGCGCGTGCTAGTGGCTTTACAAGACTGTAATTACCATATTTGTATCCTCACATTCCTTATGTATATTCTTGTATATGCATAAATAAATAAATAAATAAATAAATAAATAAATAAATCCTGTGAGTGGACACACCACCATAGTGACAGTATTGGGCAGCGTCATTCATCCTGTGAGTGGACACACCGCCATAGTGACAGTATTGGGCAGCGTCACTCAGCCTGTGAGTGGACACACCACCATAGTGACAGTATTGGGCAGCGCCACTCATCCTGTGAGTGGACACTCCACCACAGTGACAGTATTGGGCAGCGCCACTCGTCTTGTGAGTGGACACACCGCCATAGTGACAGTATTGGGCAGCGCCACTCATCCTGTGAGTGGACATACCGCCATAGTGACAGTATTGGGCAGCGCCACTCATCTGTGCATGGGGGTCTACCACTGCAAACCACCTTAAACCCATCATCACACAGCAAAAATCTGGTATCAGAATAATAACTAACTCTGCTTTCAGACAACACTCAGCTCCCTTGTTTAAATCCCTAAACTTGCTAAATATTAACTCCCTCCACACATTCTCTTGTGTCAATTACATTTACAAAACCCTGTTCTTAAATGCAAACCATGCTCTGAAACTCTCCCTGGACAGATGTAATAGGACCCATTATCACCACACCAGAAATAAATATCTCTTTGATATCCCCAGGGTCAAACTTAATCTGTGTAAATACTCTATGCAAATTAAGGGACCTAGTCTATGGAACTCACTCCCTAGTGAATTGAAAAACTGTAAAACTTTTGCCTTATTTAAAAGCAAAACCAAAAAGTACCTAATTTCATCTTCTTAGTTTCCTACACTGAGCTTTAAATTTGCTCTGTACCTAGTGTTACTCAATCTCCTAATTTTTATGTAATATCAAACAACCTTATCATTGTGTTCATTGCTGTCTTCTTTAATGTGCTAGCCATATGCTGTATTGTGACTACCAATTTTTGTCAACTACCATTCAAGCTGTCATTGCAACCAATCTTATATTGTTTCTGCTGTATTGTGCCTACCAATTTTTTTGTCAACTACCATTCAAGCTGTCATTGCAATCAATCTTAGCTACCTATGTGCTTTAATATACTGTACCTACAATTTTCTCTCATCTTTTTTTCATTTCATGTAATCTGTTATCATTTTTTGTCTATAATTTTTGCAAGTATTTACCTCCTTAAAATTTTCTTAGATTAAGGACCTGCCCGAAACGCTGCGCGTGCTAGTGGCTTTACAAGACTGTAATTACCATATTTGTATCCTCACATTCCTTATGTACATTCTTGTATATGCATAAATAAATAAATAAATAAATAAATAAATCTTGTGAGTGGACACACCACCATAGTGACAGTATTGGGCAGCGTCATTCATCCTGTGAGTGGACACACCGCCATAGTGACAGTATTGGGCAGCGTCACTCAGCCTGTGAGTGGACACACCACCATAGTGACAGTATTGGGCAGCGCCACTCATCCTGTGAGTGGACACTCCACCACAGTGACAGTATTGGGCAGCGCCACTCATCTTGTGAGTGGACACACCGCCATAGTGACAGTATTGGGCAGCGCCACTCATCCTGTGAGTGGACACACCGCCATAGTGACAGTATTGGGCAGCGCCACTCATCCTGTGAGTGGACACACCGCCATAGTGACAGTATTGGGCAGCGCCACTCATCTGTGCATGGGGGTCTACCACTGCAAACCACCTTAAACCCATCATCACACAGCAAAAATCTGGTATCAGAATAATAACTAACTCTGCTTTCAGACAACACTCAGCTCCCTTGTTTAAATCCCTAAACTTGCTAAATATTAACTCCCTCCACACATTCTCTTGTGTCAACTACATTTACAAAACCCTGTTCTTAAATGCAAACCATGCTCTGAAACTCTCCCTGGACAGATGTAATAGGACCCATTATCACCACACCAGAAATAAATATCTCTTTGATATCCCCAGGGTCAAACTTAATCTGTGTAAATATCCTATGCAAATTAAGGGACCTAGTCTATGGAACTCACTCCCTAGTGAATTGAAAAACTGTAAAACTTTTGCCTTATTTAAAAGCAAAACCAAAAAGTACCTAATTTCATCTTCTTAGTTTCCTACACTGAGCTTTAAATTTGCTCTGTACCTAGTGTTACCCAATCTCCTAATTTTTATGTAATATCAAACAACCTTATCATTGTGTTCATTGCTGTCTTCTTTAATGTGCTAGCCATATGCTGTATTGTGACTACCAATTTTTGTCCACTACCATTCAAGCTGTCATTGCAACCAATCTTATATTGTTTCTGCTGTATTGTGCCTACCAATTTTTTTGTCAACTACCATTCAAGCTGTCATTGCAATCAATCTTAGCTACCTATGTGCTTTAATATACTGTACCTACAATTTTCTCTCATCTTTTTTTCATTTCATGTAATCTGTTATCATTTTTTGTCTATAATTTTTGCAAGTATTTACCTCCTTAAAATTTTCTTAGATTAAGGACCTGCCCGAAACGCTGCGCGTGCTAGTGGCTTTACAAGACTGTAATTACCATATTTGTATCCTCACATTCCTTATGTACATTCTTGTATATGCATAAATAAATAAATAAAGAAATAAATAAATCTTGTGAGTGGACACACCACCATAGTGACAGTATTGGGCAGCGTCATTCATCCTGTGAGTGGACACACCGCCATAGTGACAGTATTGGGCAGCGTCACTCAGCCTGTGAGTGGACACACCACCATAGTGACAGTATTGGGCAGCGCCACTCATCCTGTGAGTGGACACTCCACCACAGTGACAGTATTGGGCAGCGCCACTCATCTTGTGAGTGGACACACCGCCATAGTGACAGTATTGGGCAGCGCCACTGATCCTGTGAGTGGACACACCGCCATAGTGACAGTATTGGGCAGCGCCACTCATCCTGTGAGTGGACACACCGCCATAGTGACAGTATTGGGCAGCGCCACTCATCTGTGCATGGGGGTCTACCACTGCAAACCACCTTAAACCCATCATCACACAGCAAAAATCTGGTATCAGAATAATAACTAACTCTGCTTTCAGACAACACTCAGCTCCCATGTTTAAATCCCTAAACTTGCTAAATATTAACTCCCTCCACACATTCTCTTGTGTCAACTACATTTACAAAACCCTGTTCTTAAATGCAAACCATGCTCTGAAACTCTCCCTGGACAGATGTAATAGGACCCATTATCACCACACCAGAAATAAATATATCTTTGATATCCCCAGGGTCAAACTTAATCTGTGTAAATACTCTATGCAAATTAAGGGACCTAGTCTATGGAACTCACTCCCTAGTGAATTGAAAAACTGTAAAACTTTTGCCTTATTTAAAAGCAAAACCAAAAAGTACCTAATTTCATCTTCTTAGTTTCCTACACTGAGCTTTAAATTTGCTCTGTACCTAGTGTTACCCAATCTCCTAATTTTTATGTAATATCAAACAACCTTATCATTGTGTTCATTGCTGTCTTCTTTAATGTGCTAGCCATATGCTGTATTGTGACTACCAATTTTTGTCAACTACCATTCAAGCTGTCATTGCAACCAATCTTATATTGTTTCTGCTGTATTGTGCCTACCAATTTTTTTGTCAACTACCATGCAAGCTGTCATTGCAATCAATCTTAGCTACCTATGTGCTTTAATATACTGTACCTACAATTTTCTCTCATCTTTTTTTTTCATTTCATGTAATCTGTTATCATTTTTTGTCTATAATTTTTGCAAGTATTTACCTCCTTAAAATTTTCTTAGATTAAGGACCTGCCCGAAACGCTGCGCGTGCTAGTGGCTTTACAAGACTGTAATTACCATATTTGTATCCTCACATTCCTTATGTACATTCTTGTATATGCATAAATAAATAAATAAAGAAATAAATAAATCTTGTGAGTGGACACACCACCATAGTGACAGTATTGGGCAGCGTCATTCATCCTGTGAGTGGACACACCGCCATAGTGACAGTATTGGGCAGCGTCACTCAGCCTGTGAGTGGACACACCACCATAGTGACAGTATTGGGCAGCGCCACTCATCCTGTGAGTGGACACTCCACCATAGTGACAGTATTGGGCAGCGCCACTCATCTTGTGAGTGGACACACCGCCATAGTGACAGTATTGGGCAGCGCCACTCATCCTGTGAGTGGACACACCACCATAGTGACAGTATTGGGCAGCGCCACTCATCCTGTGAGAGGACACACCGCCATAGTGACAGTATTGGGCAGCGCCACTCATTCTGTGAGTGGACACACCGCCATAGTGACAGTATTGGGCAGCGCCACTCATCCTGTGAGTGGACACACCGCCATAGTGACAGTATTGGGCAGCGCCACTCATCCTGTGAGTGGACACACCGCCATAGTGACAGTATTGGGCAGCGCCACTCATCCTGTGAGTGGACACACCGCCATAGTGACAGTATTGGGCAGCGCCACTCATCCTGTGAGTGGCCACACCGCCATAGTTACAGTATTGGGCAGCGCCACTCATCCTGTGAGTGGCCACACCGCCATAGTGACAGTATTGGGCAGCGCCACTCATTCTGTGAGTGGACACACCGCCATAGTGACAGTATTGGGCAGCGCCACTCATCCTGTGAGTGGACACACCGCCATAGTGACAGTATTGGGCAGCGCCACTCATCCTGTGAGTGAACACACCACCATAGTGACAGTATTGGGCAGCGCCACTCATCCTGTGAGTGGACACACCGCCATAGTGACAGTATTGGGCAGCGCCACTCATCCTGTGAGTGGACACACCGCCATAGTGACAGTATTGGGCAGCGTCACTCATCCTGTGAGTGGACACACCGCCATAGTGACAGTATTGGGCAGCGCCACTTATCATGTGAGTGGACACACCGCTATAGTGACAGTATTGGGCAGCGTCACTCATCCTGTGAGTGGACACACCGCCATAGTGACAGTATTGGGCAGCGCCACTCATCCTGTGAGTGGACACACCACCATAGTGACAGTATTGGGCAGCGCCACTCATCCTGTGAGTGGACACACCGCCAAAGTGACAGTATTGGGCAGCGCCACTCATCCTGTGAGTGGACACACCGCCATAGTGACAGTATTGGGCAGCGTCACTCATCCTGTGAGTGGACACACCGCCATAGTGACAGTATTGGGTATCGCCACTCATCCTGTGAGTGGACACACCGCCATAGTGACAGTATTGGGCAGCGTCACTCATCCTGTGAGTGGACACACCGCCATAGTGACAGTATTGGGTATCGCCACTCATCCTGTGAGTGGACACACCGCCATAGTGACAGTATTGGGCAGCGTCACTCATCCTGTGAGTGGACACACCGCCATAGTGAGAGTATTGGGCAGCGCCACTCATCCTGTGAGTAGACACACCGCCATAGTGACAGTATTGGGCAGCGCCACTCATCCTGTGAGTGGACACACCACCGTAGTGACAGTATTGGGCAGCGCCACTCATCCTGTGAGTGGACACACCACCATAGTGACAGTATTGGGCAGCGCCACTCATCTTGTGAGTGGACACACCACCATAGTGACAGTATTGGGCAGCGTCACTCATCTTGTGAGTGGACACACCGCCATAGTGACAGTATTGGGCAGCGTCATTCATCCTGTAAGTGGACACACCGCCATAGTGACAGTATTGGGCAGCGCCACTCATCCTGTGAGTGGACACACCACCATAGTGACAGTATTGGGCAGCGCCACTCATCTTGTGAGTGGACACACCACCATAGTGACAGTATTGGGCAGCGCCACTCATCCTGTGAGTGGACACTCCACCACAGTGACAGTATTGGGCAGCGCCACTCGTCTTGTGAGTGGACACACCGCCATAGTGACAGTATTGGGCAGCGCCACTCATCCTGTGAGTGGACACACCGCCATAGTGACAGTATTGGGCAGCGCCACTCATCTGTGCATGGGGGTCTACCACTGCAAACCACCTTAAACCCATCATCACACAGCAAAAATCTGCTATCAGAATAATAACTAACTCTGCTTTCAGACAACACTCAGCTCCCTTGTTTAAATCCCTAAACTTGCTAAATATTAACTCCCTCCACACATTCTCTTGTGTCAATTACATTTACAAAACCCTGT